>NC_134495.1:15854885-15874885 GCF_040206685.1 Ascaphus truei | reverse complement strand
CCCTATACCAGCATGCAGGGTTATGTGTGAGCAAGCGAGGCTCAAGTGCTCCCCTATCATGGAACAGTTCAATTTTAAGTGGCCGGACTCGCTGGACTGCAGCAAGCTGCCCAACAAGAACGACCCAAACTACTTGTGTATGGAGGCCCCAAATAATGGATCCGACGAGTCACCAAGAGGGTCCAGTATGCTGCCTCCAGTTTTCAGGCCACATAGACCAAGTAATGGCCTTGATTTTCACCCTAAGGATACCCCGAGTAGGACAACCTGCGAGAACTCAGGGAAATTTCACCACGTGGAGAAAAGTGCTTCTTGTGCCCCCATATGCACCACTGGAGTTGATGTGTACTGGAGCAAGGATGACAAGAAGTTTGCCTTCATCTGGATTTCCATCTGGTCCATGCTGTGCTTCTTCTCCAGCGCTTTCACCGTGCTGACCTTCCTCATAGACCCTCAACGTTTCAAGTACCCCGAGAGGCCCATCATCTTTCTGTCCATGTGCTACTGTGTCTACTCAACTGGTTACATCATTCGCCTCTTTGCTGGAGCTGATAGCATAGCATGTGACAGAGACAGCGGGCAACTATATGTTATCCAGGAGGGACTGGAGAGCACCGGTTGCACCATAGTGTTCCTTATCCTATATTATTTTGGCATGGCAAGTTCATTGTGGTGGGTGATTTTGACACTGACCTGGTTCCTGGCTGCAGGGAAGAAGTGGGGACACGAAGCTATTGAAGCGAACAGCAGCTACTTTCATTTAGCTGCATGGGCCATCCCAGCTGTGAAGACCATCATGATCTTGGTGATGAGGCGAGTAGCTGGGGATGAGTTGACAGGAGTGTGCTATGTCGGCAGCATGGATGTAAATGCACTCACTGGGTTCGTGCTCATCCCCTTAGCCTGCTACCTCATCATAGGCACCTCTTTTATTCTGTCTGGGTTTGTAGCCCTCTTCCATATCAGGAGGGTGATGAAGACCGGTGGGGAAAATACAGACAAACTAGAGAAACTCATGGTCCGGATTGGGGTCTTCTCTGTCCTGTACACTGTGCCTGCCACCTGTGTCATAGCTTGCTACTTCTATGAGCGTCTTAATATGGATTACTGGAAGATTTTAGCCACACAAGATAAGTGTAAAATGAACAACCAAACTAAGACACTGGACTGCACCATGGCAAACTCTATCCCTGCAGTAGAAATCTTCATGGTCAAAATAGTTATGTTATTAGTTGTGGGCATCACCAGTGGGATGTGGATATGGACTTCTAAAACGTTGCAATCCTGGCAACATGTTTTCAGCAGGAGGTTAAAGAAAAGAAGCAGAAGAAAACCTGCAAGCGTCATCACAAGTGGTGGCATCTACAAGAAACCCCAACATCCGCAGAAGATTCCCCATGGAAAGTATGAATCAGCCGCACAGCCCCCCACCTGTGTATGAGCAGAGCGGAGTGCCAGCTTCCCCTTTTTAAACACTTAAACTGCACAGAGTAGCAAACTCAACTAGAAACATGTTTGTTTGTTTTTGTCGCCACAGCATAGCAAGCCAAGGTAAAATGATCACTCTGCATTAAAAAAAAAAAAAAAAAGACATTTAGAGACGGTTAATGTATCCAGCAAAGCTTTGCCAGTCAAAGCAGGACTTTCAGTTAAATGGCGTTTTACATTACTAATTTGTGGTCAGATATTTAATCCAGATAAAGCTGATGTTTAACAGTTGCATGTCATTGAACTGAATTTCCAAGAAGTAGACTGTGTGCAACTATTTAAGAGCTGTGCTAAAGCTTTTCAAACACTTTAAAGAAAAGTACTTTATTTTTATGTACAAATAAGTCCCCAAAAAGCTACAAAGTGTGTGTGTGTGTGTGTGTGTGTGTGTGTGTGTGTGTGTGTGTGTGTATATATATATATCACTGTTTGAGTGTCAACAACACAGAGGGTCTCCCACTCAAATGGGTAACAACTTGCAGCTTTCTACAGTACAACCACATTGGCCATAATTAGTATTTACAAACAAACTGTCCTTTTGCTAAAGCACAAAACATAGTGAATGAGAATAACGCGCAATATCTTCCCTCTTTCCAAGACTTAAATAGAGAAACAAGTATGTTGTTGTATAGTAAGGCAACAAAAGAGGGTTCTTCACAAAAGAACTGAGGGGTCCATCCCTCAGGAAAAAACCCTTAGTCTTACACTTTGTGGCTTTTTAATGGAAATGAAGCCAAATGTTATACACGTTAGGACTGTTCCGTAAAAAAAGGAGAGGGGTCAATTCAAAGGGCTTATTGACTCTTTCTATTGTGAAACAAATTCTAGCCATGAATAGATCAAGAAGCACTGCTGCAAAGGGAAACTTTGTATACTGTGTGGCTCTTTCCTGTGCTCTCCGTGCACAGTGGTTACTTTAGCTGTATATATTTGTAATATACGATTATTTTTCATGCTTGACTATTTTATTAAAAAAAATAAAAGATGTTCTTTAGTTTGATGATATGTGTGTGCTGAGACCTTCAATACTCCCAGCTCAGTTTCACGGTTGATATGAACCATCCCTAAATGATTATGTGAAGTCTTTATGTGAATGTCCACTAGCTCAGGGTTTAAAGCAGCCCTGGCTGTGGCATTCTTCTGCAGCAATGGGGTGAAAGGTGATTCGAGGTTTCCCTCTATTGAGAATGAGAAACAATATGCTTAGTGCACTTTGTGGAATGATGTAGAAGTTTGCACCTGATAGCACACCACATGGGTAGGGCTTTTAATGGATCTCCTGCGACATTATATCTTACTTTCAAAGCCTGCAGATCGTAAAACTGATCTTTGGAAGACTGCAAACTGAAGTCCCTTCAAAGGATATCCCCAGTGTATTTACAGGAAGGTGGATAATCTAGTCTCTGTTATGAGACCGAACAATTAGATCTCAAAAGAAACAATGTTACCCATGTTATAAACGCAGTGGCCAAATGTGGGCAGCACATGCTGGCATTTATCCTTTGCAATCTCTAACTTCTGGTAACCTATCATTTCCATCAGCAAATTGGAAGGATTATTATTCATTCTGAACACTGGAAAGATAACAGTGTGTGTAATTGTATCATTGCATTTATATAGCGCCACAGTGTACACAGCACTTTGCACTTGATTTATGTTTTACTGTAATTTTGCAAACAATGGAGATAAGTGCAAAAAGGTTAATGACCACATAAGGCAAAGGGGGGCCCTGCACCCAATAGCTTACACTCTTACGTTGTTAAAACAGCAGGCTAAATCCAAGTGACATATATTTATAAATAGGATTAAATATACAAATATTTGTATATTGAATCCTCCTATTTATACATTCTATACATTTTCTTACAGAAATTTCAAATAAAGAACAAGTTTACAAAATTAAAATGAATGAACTTTATCTTTACAAAACTATACATTTTTTAATGTTAAACTGTATTTCCGAACCATAAATTGCATATAGATTAGAAAGCAAACTGAGCCCCAGTTAAGTTGTATTCTGGTGTTAGTACTGAAGTTGTATTCTTGTGTTAGTACTGATACATACTGTAGAAATAATACTTCCAGGCAGTATGGGAAGGTGTGGGTTGTCTGGGTGTGGCACGAAGACATCTAACCTCACAAATGTTTTTGCAGTGACATGCCCCAGATACTAGTAATGCTGCTTACTTATCATTATTATTATTAAGAGGCTATAACACCTTGTCCCACAACGTGCCAAATGTGCCTCTAGCATAACAAGTTCCTTTACCCTCTTTATGCACAGTAATAGAATTTGTTTTATCATTTTGTGTGAAATCTGAAATACAAAAATGTGGTTGCTTTGTGCACAGTTTGAAAAGTTCCTACAGCTAATCCTGTTAGAGCTCAGCCTAATATATGCAACAAAAAAAGGGTATTTCCCTAAGCCAGTGGTGTTCAGAGAGGCTTGGAACTGAGCACAAGAAATCTAGACTATATTCAATTTACCAGACCCTTCAAGGGCATTAGCTGTGAGGAGCTAAAAAAAATATGCAAAGATTCCCCCATAGTTTTTGTTCAGTTGAGTTTCATACAAGTCAACATTTTTTGGCCTGACACTCCCATGGTTGAAGATAGATTGGGGGTGTTTCCATTGATAGCATTTTGTTATTTTTGATCAAATTTATTTAAACTCAAAGCAGCATTTCCTCATTTGGATTTTCCATGTTTTCTGTGTTTGACAGATCCCTCCAATATATCTTTCAGAATCAGCCAAGGCCTTATTTTCCAAACATGTTTTCAGTGCATTGGAAATATAAAACCTTGAGCACAAATGACTCCTAGTAATTGTTTTGTGACCATTGGAAAGTGCATGGCCAACCACTGTGCTCTGCTGTCCTTTACTCAATTTATACAGATGTAGCCAGCGTTATTGCAACTTGCGGCGCAGTGGACATACACAACGCACCAGCGGGAGAAGCGGCCATTGCTTTGAATTAACCCCTGCCTGTCACATTGATCGCATTCCTATGACGTATCAACTGTTTGGAGTGTTTCGATGGGGTATACCCAAATACCGCAGATGAATCTTGCTTACACTGCCATTAAAATGTCTTCCAGTAACTTTGCCTTAGCAATATGCAGAGAATGCTACATACTGTAGCAAGATGCCCAAATGGTTTTTGCCCCAAAAATATCCATATTCTGTCATTCCCAATATTTTCATTTCTTTAACAAATGGTAAGTTTGTTGAGCTAAAGTTGGAAATTAATAACCACAGAAATGGAGCAAGACACTCATTTTGCTACGGAGAGCCACTGTTTGAACTTGTTTGGGTCCTTTTGGTCCCATCTGTAGGGGAGATAATTGGTTTTCAAGAAAGACTTGTATGAAGATGGGATATTACATGATTAGGGTGTTGTGACATGTACTGTAGTTCCAACAGCAGATGTTACTTTTCCATGGGGGGATTTTGAGCACTATATTAAAAAATATATATATCTATCTATATATATGGATTGGAGATATGCGAGATGTTATACATGCCTAATGTTTTCCAGTGTTTAAGGCAGAAGTTATTAACACTGACAGCAAGGTGATAAATCAGTCTGTGCTTTAAATGGTGGGCATGTTGATTATCTGGTCTTGGAACTTGCTTTGATCAAAAGTGAGACGCCTGTCAGTTTTCTGGCATTTTGCCCCAGTTCCCTTCTTCCCTCAGGGAACATCAGCACCTGTTTGAATATGCAGGCTGCCTACCTCACTGCCCCCTAGCAGTCAGCATTTCACCTCTTCGGTGCTGGAGGTATCTGCAAGGATGGGAGGGCTAAATCAACGTTTGCCCTCTGAGCTTTACCATTGCATACAGTTCTGCATTGTGATGTGTCCTAAAAACAAAATTCTGTTAATTGTGGGCCAAACGGCAACAGTTCAGTACTGCAACTTTTATTGTAATGTAGGTGTGGCCAACTCCAGTCCTCAAAGTCCACCAACTGGTCAGGTTGTAGGGGTATCCCTGATCCAGCACAGGTGGCTCAGTCAACGACTGAACCACTTGTGCTGAAGCATGGATATCCTGAAAACCTGACCAGTTGGTCACTACTGTTGTTGTAGTGTATAAAAATTGCAGGCAATATAATGAAGTAGGGAGGTGAAGGACGTGTGCAAGGATATCTCTGAGGAAGGCTGGATTCACACCGAAACGTTGGTTTATATTATACCAAAGTAAAATGTATTGGAATAAATCTCGTGCCCATTTGCTTCCCCTTGTTACTTCATGAAGCACACAGGGCGGCTGCAGGTCTGACTAGGTATCGGGTATTTATAAGTGTCTGCTTGTGAGTGCTCCAATACCTTATTTATAAGGCAATATACTGAAACATATTTACCTAGATACTACTTTTATTCTGATTTGTGGGGGACTTGGGGGTCATTATTTCCCCCCTCCCTCCCCCAGGACATACTTGGAAACGAGAGGTAACTCTATGTATTATTTCCTGGTAAAACATTTTATAACTACGATTCATTAAAGAACCGACCCCATACCCCCAGAACCCTATGGGAGTTACCCTCATAAGGTAAGCATGTTGTGGTTTTGTCTTTGTTTAATTTATTTCATGCTAAAAATCAGGATTTTTCTCATCTTTACCTTCAAAGATTACCATGTTAACCTTTACACTGCACTGGGCTCTGGGGAGAACGACCATTTTAACATCCCAATCACTTAAAATACCAAACACATATCTCCTGAAGAGAGCATCATATTTTAAAAACAATAATAGTGTTGTAAAATGCAGGAAGCAGTCTATACAAAAAAATAATAATAAGGGATCAGAACAGACTGTGGCTTTAATGCAAAAAAATCAATCTGACACCTACACATTTCTGTTGCTCACAGTTCCAGTACAGATCTATTTGCAATGAAAGAAAAATACAAAACTTGTATTAAAAAGCTTATTTTAAGGCAGCTTTACAGTATAGATTCTCCCTTTAATGATTTGTACAATGGCACAGAAATGAAAAGGTTATCCGTGACATCTACCTATCCAAACGATCCTTTCGTTAAAAACAAAAGGGATTATTACTTTATCCGTCACTGCCATTTGCATGGTACGCAGTCAGACACATGACAATTCTGCACACTTTAAATATTTTACAGGCTCCACTGTTAACAATAGGACTTATTTAAAAGGCAAAGCCGTGGGCCCATTTAAAGGTGAGCTATCATGAGAGGTATGTCAAGGTTGATTCAAAGAAGTCACTCAGATGATAACATTATTTTGCTACTGAGAAAAAATTAATAATAATTTCAGAAATGACAACAGGAAAAAGGAGCGGCTCAGTAAGTAACGACACTGACTGGCACTGAGTGTGAAGCAGGAGAACCTGGTTCAATTCCCGGTGTTGGCTCCTTGTGACCTTGGGCAAGTCACTTTATCTCCCTGTGCCTCAGGCACCAAAAGCATAGATTGTAAGCTCCACGGGGCAGGGACCTGTGCCTGCAAAACGTCTCTGTAAAGCGCTACCTAAAACTAGCAGCACTATTGCTATTATTATTATTATAGAGGTTTATTTAGAGCTTAAAACTCCCTGGTTATCAGGATGCAATGTAAAATGTATGTTTATTAATGGAAAATATCTTCCTGAACTTTTTTTTTCACATGACAGTAACTCTATGTGAGACTCCTAAGTTTACCAACTGCATATTGTTGGCATCCTGAAAAATGTGTTTGCACTGAAGAGGTGAAACGCCACCGTTTTTAGCTACAAATGTTTACGTAGTTGCATACTAACTGATGAAAAAATACTGTAATGCAGTTACATCTAAAGTGACCTGTTTTCTTTATGTGAATCCAAAATGTTACTACAACGCATAAAGTAGGCTGTTACCAATGGTTCAGATCAACATGTGACTGCACAGAGCTTATCAAATTGCAATTACCCAAGCACTATTGTGTTGTAGCTTGGAGTGAAGGGAAGGGGCTTATATACTAGAAGGAAGGGACAGATGTTCGAGCACATTAATCTTGCAGGGCCATTCTTCGGCTAGGACATTAAGGCTGTTTACCAAAACTTCATGGGATTCAAATTGTAAGGCCTTTCCAAGAAGGGGGAAAAAAAAGTTCTGTTTTCTGGTCCTTGAAGAGTGAGAATAATTCTGACTCTTGTAAACATGAACTCATGCTCACCTCTAGCTGGTTAGCCAACTTTTCAAAAACTCTCTAGAAAGCAGGCGGTGTGTTTCTCAGGGTAATCTTTCAACGTTTTCCAATAACATCAATGCAACAAGGTGTTTGTGTTGTATCTCGGGGGAAGTGTAGTACTTGTTCATGGCCTAGAAGCTGAAAAACAAAGTCATTAAAAAAAAACAACAACAACAAAAAACACTATCTTGTACTATATGGAAATGTAGTAAAATGTGCTTTGTATTTGGAAGAATTGATGTCACCTTTGGATGACCCCAATGTCTACAAAGTTGGGGGTGGGGGACGTCTTTCTAAGCTCATGCTCGTTGAGGACGATCATCTTTATCCAATCAGAGCAGCAAGTGGAGGTTGGGTGAGAGGCAAGTATTGTATTGTATTGTATGTCTTTATTTATATAGCGCCATAAATGTACATAGCGCTTCACAGTAGTGATACATGTTGTAATCATATAAATAACCGATAATATAAATAACAGGTCATGGGAATAAGTGCTTCGGACATAAGAGTAACATTAAGGAAGAGGAGTCCCTGCTCCGAGGAGCTTACAATCTAATTGGTAGGTAGGGAGAATGTACAGAGACAGTAGGAGGGAGTTCTGGTAAGTGCGTCTGCAGGGGGCCAAGCTTTATGTATCATGTGTCCAGGATTATCCACAGTGCTATTCATATGCTTCTGTAAGCAAATATGTCAATGTGGGTCTTAAAGGTGGATAGAGAGGGTGCTAGTCGGGTATTGAGGGGAAGGGCAAGTCTGGGGCCACCCGCCCAAACTATTTTTATTTGAAAATCATAAAACTGAAACTATAAAAAAAAAAAGTTATACTAGATTCTTTCCGGCCTTGTGTGTTTTTTTTTTTTTAATTTTAAAGAAATTGTTTAAATAGAAATTCACTCACAAAGGTCTCGTTCCTGTCACTTCCATGAGAAGTGGCAGCCATTTTAAAAGTGATCAAAAGACACCACATTTAGCTCCACCCATCTCTGACACCGGATCAAAGGCGTAGCATAGCAAAAGTCGCTATAGAAAGCACGGAAACGGGCAGTGTGTATACTGTATGAACATGAAGTAGGCCAACATTCAGTTTCATGGAAGATAAGTGTTGACATATTCAGCATATGTATACATTTTATGGGCATGCTTATTACATTTAGTTTATGGTTACCATGTGCTCTAGAATAGTATGAACTGCTATGATGAGCTAGTTTATTAACCATTTACCCTCACTGGTCCCTCAGTTCACAACGTCACAAGTTAATTTTGTGCACGATGTTTAGAAACATGAAATTGTGTTGCTTTTGTATTTTTTCCCCATTTTGTGCCGACATGTTGGATACAAACAGAATGTTTCTCAGCATCGCGTGGTCGCAGATCTGTGCCTGTGCCTGGAGGTGATCAGTTCTGGTGGTGGAATCAGAGATTAAAGAGGCAATTTGACTAGTTTCTGATCCAAATGTTTCAACTACATCCCGTCAGATTCTACTAATCTCTGCAGCTTCTAGTGAGTCCTGGTGACATCAAAACCTTTCATCTCTCACCACGGAGGTGTGCTTTTTGTCAGATAAACACTAGGAAAAAAACATGTCTATGTTTCAACCAGTTGCTAACTCTCTGAACTTCAGGAAAAGTCCTGAAAATTCAGACAGTTCCTGGGCCTTCTGCTTCCTCCGACACTCAGCATGAAAGGGAGAGAAGCAGCTAAGGCAGTGACAAAAAGAACAGGAATAGTCACACTGAGTAGGAACTAGGAGGACCCGGGCAGAGGCATCAAAGCTAGAAGATGTGAAGCAATAAGAAAATACCATCAAATCCAATTTTTGTTACAGCTATGTTTCCTGGTGAGGTCCACTCTGACTATAAACTTCAGTGGATCAAGCATTAAACAACTGGCATTTGAAAATTATGAACATAAGCCATAAATTATTGCATTATTCTTCCAAGGGGTAGATCCTCAGAGCTCCGTAATTTTTTGCGCTAATAACACATTCGCGAAATTGGGAACGGATGTTATTTTTCGTCTTATAAATGGGTATCCTCAGCTAATGAGGTGCAGAAATAACTTCCGTTCGTTATAGTATCGGCGCTATTAACGTGGATTTCATTTCTCCGAGACGCGTTTTCCAATGCCTTGCACATGCCCATTGGTAAACGTCTTATTGGCGCATGCAATTTTGTGTTGCGTTACGGATTAAGGACCACGATGATTAAGGACCACGCAGGTCCGAAATGCGTCAGAGTGTGTCCCCCATACCATATGTTTTTTCAATAAAATTTCATTTTTAATCTACACCTTGCTGGTCTCTCATCTCTACAAGCTGTGCACCGCTGGAATCTTCGGATCCTTCCTACTGTTGCGTTACGGAATAGCGTGATCTATCAGGACGCCTGTGAAAATGTTTCAAATAAATACACATTACAAAACAGACAAACTCGGCCTTTTCAAAACTGCCGAACAGTAGAGCTGGCTGAGCAGGCGTCTATCTCTGGGACTGCTCCAGCTCCAGGTAAGATAAGAAGAAATGTACGTATGAGGGGCTTGACATTTTAATCGGGGCCGGCTTGATGAGGTTTCCATCGGCCCCACGCTTATAGAGGCAGCGCACTCTTCCCCACTTCAATGAAACTGATTGCCGAGGGAGCACGTGGGGCCTCTGTAAACTCTCTTCTTACATTGTCTGGAGGCATTTCCTTCTGCAGCGTCCCGTTGATAAGGCGCCGCGAGGTCCAATGGTGTCGCGTTGCCATGACAATGTGACGACACGTGCCATTGCCACCCCCTCTACATATATCCCAAGGTAATCGCTCAGTGGCCTGGTAAGCGGTCGAATTTCGGACAATAGCCACTGAAACCAGATGGAATGATGAGGCGTTGGTAGCAGTATTCTGGCAAAGCCTGACCGAAACTCTTAAAGACGAACTTGCCGCGCAGGAACGTCCTACTGAATTAGAGGAGCTCATTGCCTTATGCATTCGGATGGATCAGAGATTACATGAGAGAAAACCCGAAAAAAACTCAGCGCAAGCAAGGTATGCAGTCTCCTCATAATCACTATGCAGGTGCCATTAGGCCTCGGTCCCGCTGCGCTCGTTGGCGCGGGCGGCGGGTCGCGAGTTCCCCACCAGCAGGGGAATCCTCGCGAGCCGGTCCCGGTCCCCACTGGCTGCACAGAGCACTACACGCTGTAGCGCGTCAGCCGCTGGAGACACCAGAGAATGGTGTTTTCTAGCTTTGACGCGTGACGTGTGTGGCTGTGAGCCAATGGGGAGGGGAGGCTGCGGGAGGAGAGGCTTCGGGGAGCGGGGAGGAGTGTGGAGTGAAAGCAGGTGAGTGCCTTTCTCTGTGTGTGTGTCTGAGTGCGTGCCTGTCTGTGTGTGTATGTGTCTGAGTGCGTGAGTGCCTGTCTGTGTGTGTGTGTGCCCGAGTGCCTGCCTCTGTCTGTGTGTGTGTGTGTATGAGTGCGTGAGTGCCTGCCTGTGTGTGCGCGCGTGTGTGTGTGTATGAGTGCGTGAGTGCCTGCCTGTGTGTGTGTGTGCGCGTGTGTGCGTGTGCGCGTGTATGAATGAGTGCCTGCGTGTGTGTGTTTAAACTTACCTTCCAGCTCCAGCCCGAGTCCGTGGAGGGAGGGGGGGGGGGGAGAGTAGCGGGTCCCTCCGCTCAAGCCACGCCCCCCCTCCCTGTCAAACCTCCCACCTCCCGCCCACCTCCCGATCAAACCGCCCACCTCCCGATCAAACCTCCCACCTCCCGCCCACCTCCAGCTCCGGCTCCCGCTCCCTACAGACCGCAGATCGCGGTCTGTGTATCTCAGCGCACCGCCTGTCAGCAGCGCAGGTGCGCTGACTCTGGGAGCGGGGCCTTAGCCTTAGCCTTCCTCCTCCGGGACCTTGAAGAAGTCATGCAGGACAGAGGCAACAAGCTATCGGTCAGCGAAAAACAACGCAGACGCAATACCGGACTCTGCCTGTATTGCGGTAACGTTGGACACGAGGTTCTTTTTTGCCCCAATAAAATCGGGAAAATGCAAAATCCCAGCGAGAACCGGGAGAATCACACTGGGAACATCATCTCCTTCTCCCCTTAAAATGCCAACCAGGTTCTTAATACTTATCGCATTAACCGGTGAAACCTTCAAGACCACTACACGGGCCTTTCTGGACTCCGGGGCAGGTGGGAATTTCATTGACCAGGGATTCGCTGAAAGAAATAACATTTCCCTGGTACGTAGGAAGCTATTATGGTCGACCCCTACAGCCTGCATTTATATCTCTCCAAACAGTTTTCTTACAGTTCCAGACAGGGAAGGATCACACCGAAGTCCGTGCGAGAAGAACAAATTGCTGAATCCCTATGTGGCCGCCCCTAGTGCTCGCGCTCGACGGCGGGTCCGCGTTTTGAAAACACAAAAAAAAAAATGGTCTTTTTTTTTAAAGCGATGGTTGCGTCACGTGAACGGTTCAGCCAATCATGGCAAACCAGCCTCGTGAAGCGTCCACCACGCCTCCCCAATGGCTTCCGGGTTTATATTCACACTGCGAGAGCAGATGCGATGAATGGATGTGTGCCAGAGCGGAATGTAATCCAGGCCTACGAAATGTCATTGGACAACTGTGTGGGAATGCACCATTAAAAATATACCCCAAGGTCCCAATCAAAGTGTCTTCATGGCTATTTTAGGCCTCGTCCAGGTAGGGAACCGGCGCGCCAGCGCTGCACCCTGCTCGGCCGTGCTTTTCCTGGCCGGCTAGGTGCGCGCGCGTCTGGGGGGCGCGGCCCCGACCTTCACGGAGCTGGTTCGCCCTCACGTGACGCGCTTGCGAGCAGCAAAATCAATTTTTGCTGGCTCGGCAAGCGGCTGAGCGCCGACCCCGCCCGCTCACACAGGCCACGTGCACTGTCGCAACGGGTCCAGCGTGAGCCCGCTCAACGCCACCCTGGACAAGGCCTTAGATTCTCGTATATCATTCTCTTCTTTTCGGGCTTTCATTTACTCTCACACATAATGTTAGACCCGATATACACAAACACTGATGACCGCGATCTGTATGCGGCCGCTGCAGCAGGAAAGGAGTTCAGGAATTGTCTTTTGAATCAAAAAGTTTTTTGTTTTTTTTCTTTCCTGCTCTTGTTCGGAGAGGATTGACACATTTCAAAACACTTTACCAATGGCCAGTAATCCCCCCCGCTTCAGCGTGACATTTACATGAGAAACGACTGCTGTTTGAAGTTCAACTGTAATCCAGCCTACTTGTGTCTACAAACAGGAATTCAAGGCAGCAAAGGCTTTGACGTTCAAATTCCTTATTTAACATTTTTAACACTACAAAGGTAATGCGACCTGTAATTTAAAGGAGGAGGAGGGGGAGGGGTGGGGAGGTGGCGTTGGGAGTTTATTGCATTTCCATACCAAAAAGTTCCCTTTTGCTTGTAACAAGTGCGCCTCTTTGAAATGCAGAATCACTTTTGTCATTGATTAAACAAGCAATGCCCCTGAATCACAGAAATAACAACGTTAGCAGAAACAGGCGGCTCGACCTTTTTAAATAATGAAAAATCCATTTAGCGTATGAGACGAGAGGCATTTATTTCCGTTAAAGATGCCTTCGCTGGTATGTCTGCTCAGAAATAATACCTTTTTTTTTTTATCGTCAAATATACTCGGCACCAGTTTTTTTTTTTTATTGTACCAATGAAAGTGATGCACTTTTAAATAAGGCCTCAAATTGGCTGCTATCCAAGCAATATCCTACGTGTGCTTTTTTTAAATAAATAAGTTCTGTAGTATTAGATAATACTTACTAAAAAAAAAAATCAAATTATTATTATTCAACTCTTAATGCCATTTTTTAATGAGGTTTAGTATACGGAGCATCCTTTGATTTCTATAGCAGGTAACAGTGCAAGATCTTTGTAACACTTTCCTGTTTGGAATCATTTGTTGCCAATGTTCCCAGCAGTTTGAGCTGCCAACAATAGATAATGTTACCTTGGTCATATAAGAATACATTGTAGCTGCTGAGTTACACTGACTGAAGGATTCATTGAAACTGAAAGGCAGCCATTTTGTGAACCCCGGGAAGCAGGGTCTTCGCTGATCGATCACGGAAGAACGAATCGATTGGCAGCTTAGGTAATTATTTTTCAATATAGGCAATCAAAGGCTGCATATATGAAGAAAAAAAAATATCTATATATACACATATACACATTTTAATTTAAAGTGCCGCTTCAATTGCCTCCTTAAAGCACATAATATGCATTATTTTGGGTGGGCCACCTTAACTATGGCTGCCCCCATGGATGTACAACATATTTCCACTGCACTCCTTTTCCTAATTGTACTAACAGAGCACATAACATTGTTTTCTAGCCCACAGCAATAATGTTTTTCTTCTCTCCACGTTTTAATGCTATATGTTTGTGTATATAAAACCTTATCCCTCACAAGTGGCGGAGAGAAGTCTTGTGTATCACGGAACACCTGTCAGCCATGAAGAGGTCATGAATAAGGTCTCAACTCAACACTTATTGTATACATTATAAAGAAAAGACTCTGCAGTAGGATGTTATGTAATATATGGGTAAAAATTATACTTTTAGTTACAAAAAAGTTCAAGCTGTTGAACCTCTCATGGTCCTTCGTGCGCTAAAAACAAAGCTATAATTTTCAGCCTACGTGTTATATTTATGGCAAACAGACTGTTCAATGATATAACAAGACAGAGTTATAAAGATGATATATAAAAGATGTGATATAAGAGTGAATAATTGAATTGATTCTGTGGTAAGGAAGGGAATTCTGTCCCTCTTCTGTCCACCTTCAATCCAGCTGGATAGAGGAACAATGACCATGAGAATGTCCAAAGATCTTTTTTTTGGCATCCAGCCAGTGGAGTTAAAGCCGCCGCCTTCAGTAGAATGATTATTCTGAATATTTGAAGCCTCTGTAACTGACCCCCATGTGAGGAATTGGGTAAAACCAGCAAACAGAACAGCTCCACCGATTGCCAAAATAAATTCCAAGTCTTGCAAACATCCTTATAGCAAAATAGACACAAAAAAGACGCAGCTCCATTCTCCTCTGTGCCCAAACCCCTGATCAATTGTTCAAATGTCACATTTTTCGTTTACCTTCACGGAAAGCGAGGAAGCTTCGCAGCAGGGGCTTACCATCATGTTTAGTCTGATCCAGGCAAAGACAAATATTAGCAGCAACGAAGCAAAACTTCCGTCTCTTGTGTGATTAAAAAAAAAAGGACCACAAGGAAACAGACGAGAACGGTACATCCGGATTCAAATACATTGCTTCCTACAACTGAGGAATAGCTTCAATGTTAACGTTTTGTAATCTGTGTGTGGAAAGGAATACAATGCCATTTGTAAATAATGAACATAAGCCATATATTATGAATTTATTCTTCCAAGGGGTAGATCCTCAGAGCACCGCCGTTTTCTGCGCTAATAACACGTTCGCGAAATTGGGAACGGATGTTATTTTTCGTCTTATAAATGGGTATCCTCAGCTAATCGAGATGCAGAAATAACGTCCGTTCGTTATAGTATCGGCGCTATTAACGTGGATTTACATTTCTCCGAGACGCGTTTTCCAATGCCTTGCGCATGCACATTGGTTAAACGTCTTATTGACGCACGCCATTTTATGTTGGGTCACGCTATTGCGTGATCTATCAGGACGCCTATGAAAATGTTTCAAATTCAAATAAATACACATTACAAACAGACAAACTCAGCCTTTTCAAAACTGCCGAACAGTAGAGCAGGCGTCTATCTCTGGGACTGCTCCTGGTCCAGGTAGGGTAAGAAGAAATGTACGTATGAGGGGCTTGACATTTTAATCAGGGCCGGCTTGATGAGGTTTCCATCGGCCCTACGCGTATAGAGGCAGCCCACGCTTGCCCACAACAATTAAACTGATTGCGTGTGACTGGGGTTGCCCACCCCCGCCAGCTGGCATCTAGCGATGGGCGATGGGTTGCACATTTCTATTTTGTTGCAAACCCGAAACATTTTGTTGTTCAAAAACCCGTGCAGAAGAGTGCGATTCCACCTAAGCCTGTGTCCATAGTTAGAGCAACGCCGCGTACGAGAACAAAAAGCCTTACCTCAATGAGGTTGGCCATAGTGCGCATGAGCGCGACCGATTTGTTGCAAGACAAAATCTTTTGATTTTGTCTCGCGACGGCCGGGTCCCGTGCGTGGTTCAGCCCCCAAACGTTGAATTGGAGCTGCTCTTGGTCGCGTCTCCTCCTCCAGACCCCACAGGCCACAAATTGCCTGAGCAGCAGACGCGCGTAACGTCACACGCATGCGCGCGCCTTCTATGTACAAAGCCTAACTCTCTCTCTGTTTTTTCGCTGCGAGATTTTTAATTTAATTTTATTTTACTTCGTTCGTTGACGATAACTTTTGAAGCTTGCTTCGCTTTTCAGTACTTTTCACTGTCGCTTAGGCCTGGGACATAGTAAGCACTTAGGTGCTGCTGCTCGCTCTTGCTTGCTGCCGCTCGCTCTACCAGGAGCTTTTTGCTGTCCTGGCAGAGGAGACAGCAAGCACGCTTGGGAGGCGGGTATCACTGTGTGTGTGTCACTTGGTAGCTGTCAGTGTGTGTGTGTCACTTTGAAGTGGTCTGTGTGTTTGTGTGTCACTGGGGAACGTGTGTGTGTGTGTGTGTGTACGCGCACACACACACACACACACACACACACACACACACACACACACACACACACACACACACACACACACACCTCTGTGCTGCCTCTGTCTTGTGCCGGACCGGCTGCAGACCCATTGGATGGGAGCGGTCACGTGACCGCTCCTCTGCTTCCCCGAGCGGCAAATTTCAAACTTGCCTGTCTCGGGGAAGTTTCTCAGCCTCCGCACGCATCAGCAAGCATGCGGAGGGAGATACTATAGCCGCGCTGATAACAGATGCAGGGGCTTTGTGCATGTGTTCAGCCCGGCTCAGCGACGCTGAGTGCACTATGTCCTGGGCCTTAGTCGATTTTTCACATGATTACGTGGATTTTCACTCTCGCCAAGTGACATATTTGCATTATTGCATTAAAAAAAAAAGGCGACTTCTTTCAAACTCAGACAAATTCGAGAAAATGAAAACTTGCGAAGAAACGCCATTTACGCAGTGGTTTCCAACTTCTGCAAAATGTTTGCCCATCTGTACCTGAAACATTTTGCTTTGCATTGAACAATGAAGGGCGCTAATCATCTAGTATTAAACTGTGTAACTGCCATCAGTTCTATTCGGTCCTGCATGGAATTCCTTCTTTAAACATGTTAATATTTGTTTTAGGAGCAGATTACACATTTTACTGGGTCTGCTGCACATTTAAATAGATTTTACTTAATACAAGTTGCCCTTATTGTTTCCATTCCAATCATATGAAACCCTCAAGTTTCCCCAAGAGCAGCCTTATAAATGAATAATATTGCTTTTCTCCCAATGGGACACAAAGCGCGTCACAATGACAACATAGCGCGCAGTACGCAGACACAGGAATGTTACAGACACAGCCCCTGCCCAGAGGAGTTTACTATCTAAGTTTCTGGTGCCTGAGGAGGCACAGGGAGATAAAGTGACTTGCCCAAGGTCACAATGAGATGACATCAGGAATTGAACCAGGTTCTCCTGCTGTCTTTACTCGCTGAGCCGCTCCTTCTGGATGACCCAATCTCTGGGCTCCCAGCAGCATTATCTGGTCATTTGTAAGAACCAGACATGGCACATAACAGGAGAGGGGCGGAGCTTACGGATGGAACATTAACCCATCTGAGTGCCCCAGCTCCTCCAGCGCACTGCGATCACGACACCACTGATGAGGTGCACGGAAATGTTCCTCTTCTGGTTATATCGCGTTCAGCGCTCCCGTGAGGATCTCCAGCCCATGACGTGGCTACTAGGACACCCCTGCTTCAGCCCAGCTAGCTCAGTCATTAACTAACTTAAGCCACCTGTGCTGAAGCAGGGATATCCTGAAAACGTTGGTTGGCCCTTGAGTTCTGGAGTTGCTCACCCCTGCTCGACGCCATGCGGACATTCGAGTGCCAGACCCTATGACTTGGTGGCTACTCCATGTGGCACACAAAGGGTTAATTAATTGGATCACTTCTTGAAGAGAATGTGGACCTCACAAAAAGGACAGAAAATGTTACATTAGGAATATAATCTGCGCAACACAGGCTATTAAAAATAAAAAAAAGCCGTACTATATTTACCAATGGGAAAAAAAACCCCATTAAAGATGCGAAATTATTGTTTTTTTTTATAAACCTGGTACTCTTTTGCCCAATTTTTTCCTGAGTTTTGCCTCCATGAAACTTTAATAAATGCCACAACCCCCCCCCCCCCCCCCCATTTCTGTAAGACCAATAACGGTGTAAATTCCAGATCACAAGGTACAAGTAGAGCAATACTGGTACTACTTTCAGATAAAGTGCTCAAATGTTTTCCGAATCCCGCGTTTTCGGTCAGTAAACATAGTGGCTCTTTAAGGGATGTTCACCAATGTCTCCCAGCTGCAAAATGTGGGCAAAAACACTGCACCACGGAAAAGAATTGCCTTGTGAAACAAGACGATACTCCTCTTTGATAAATATGGTACTGAATTCTTGCCCCAGTTTTGCAGCTGGGCGGCTTTGATAAACACGCTTCTTTGTCTGTTATTATGAGCGCTCGCTGAATGTGACCTGTACGCCTGGATTCTTTAAGGTCTGGGCTTCGTATTTCAGCGTCTTCTCTCTGCTTTTCTCTCTTCTCCTAACTGCCTGTTCCTCTACACTACAGCCATGTTGTGTCGTACAGAATGTATTTTATCTGCAAAAGAACTAAAGATATATTTTGTGTGAAATACAGAGAGGGGGGAAAAAAAAGTGTCTTCACTGTGTGGCCTCTGAGAAGAAGGTTGCGTTTGATGCCCGTAGGTATCCAACACATCTATAAAGCACCGGCCGCTGCAGCGGTTTTTTTTTGTTTTATGGATGAAATGCTCTTTAAGTTTCTCTTTGAAATGATCCGGTTATTCGTTTTTATTACACAGGCTGCAGGAGCGTTCCTTTTTATGAGCGCTAACAGGAACCATGTTTAATTCTGGCAAAAAAAAAAGGGCCACCGCTAGGAAAGTAAATATCTGTAGACGCCGACGCGACAAAAGAATAAGATAAGAATGAAAGCAGCATGCGTGATACGACTTGTTACACAGAAACTGGACGGTGGCTCCAATTTGAAGCCTCTGCCTTGTCTATATGCATCCCATACCTCGTTAATAACTTTTATGTATTGCAACATATTATCTAGCACATCGCCCCTCTCCCTCCTCTTGTTCTAAGTAGTACATTTTGTTAATTCATTGAATATATATATATGATAAAAAATCACTGGCACTCCAATAGAAATTCAATAATGAATAGTTGCATGTTCCATATAAATAATAAAAGTATACATTACCGCATAGCAGCAAAAAGGAGACAGCACTCAGGTGAATGAAAATGAATGTATTAAATACAGCACCTAACTCCAACGTTTCGATCCCACAGGGGGATCTTCCTCAGGGTGATGCACCACCCTGAGGAAGATCCCCCTGTGGGATCGAAACGTTGGAGTTATGTGCTGTATTTAATACATTCATTTTCATTCACCTGAGTGCTGTCTCCTTTTTGCTGCTATGCGGTAATGTATACATATATATGTGTTGAATATGTTTATTATGGTAGAGTTCATTGTGTGTAATCAGCTTTCACATTAAAACCTTAAAAGGAGAAGTTTCGCCTGCCTGGTTTATTGGAGTTTGTTACATAGATAGGAAGCAGGGGGTCTCCAGAGCTGGACCCCTTGTTCTTGCGATATTTACCAGGGAAGGTGCCACTGGTAGCATCCCCTGCAGGGGAAACAAAATGGCATTTTCAATCTTCCGCATTACACGGGCCAATAGGAAGCTGTGATGTTGCGGCCTCCTGTTGGCCTGCGTGACCCAGGAGATTTAAATACCAGGAAATAATGGGCAGCACCTTTCCCGGTAAGTATCTTGGGAGCACTATACTGTATGTCACTTTAGACATACCCTAGAGACTTATGGGGACAAGAGTGTGTTGTTACAACGTGATTTGACCACTTAGCCATAGCCACCCCATTTTGGCCTGTTGTCTGCTTTACTCTGTTAACCTTGTCAGGTACTTTAGAGTGCAATTGTTGTCAATTTTGATATTGGTTTTGTTCCCATTGGGATTTAACTGCTGGAGGATTTGTCAAGTTTTGCTACGTACAGGGGATACATGCCCTATTTTATAATTTCTGTGCT
>NC_134495.1:15682385-15852385 GCF_040206685.1 Ascaphus truei | reverse complement strand
TAAGACATGCAGATGAGCATACAGTTGTATTTACATTTGCATATTTGCTTTGCTGTGGAGGGTTTTTGTCACTTTTTTTACTCACCATAACTTAACTCAGTATTATGGTTGGCCCATCCTTTAGCTTCTTTGCATACCCAGTTAATCAACCCCACACTGATGAGACCCATTAAGGTCAAAACAGCTGTCTGTGGGTGCCTTGGCCCTTTGGCTTAGATCAAGGCGATATGAATGCTCCTCTCGGCCTGCACAGCTATGACCAAATGCAGTACCATCCTATCTGGGGCTTCAGTAGGAAAGGTCTGTGGCAAGCATTTGGCCCTCTAGCTTGTTGAGAGGTGGTGTCCAGGCCCCGGACCACAGAACCCCTGAGCCTTCGGGCTAAGGGGGATGGCATTCGAACAACCCTCAAAAGAGGGGAGATGATGTGAACTCCCTTGCGGGCCTCGGGCCAGAGGGAGGAAAAGACGGATGTCCTGAATCCTAACGGAGGAAGGCATCAATGTCCCTGGAGACCTAGGCTTTCGGGCTGAAACCTTCAGGGAAACTGTGTTCTGAGGGCGGGTCTGACTTTGGTTGGACAGTCCAAAGGCATGCTCCCGAACCACTGAAGTGGATTGGGACCCGATGAGCGAGAGGGTGCAACCCTCTCGGGAGGAAAATAAATAAATAAATCTGTCTGTGGGTGGTTTTCTGGGTATGCACCTTAACCCTGGCTGTGCTCAAAGCTGTGACCATGCAGCAAGCTTAAGCCTATAGGGAACCATGTTAAAAATGGTTTTTGATGCAAAATGTGGCACTGTGTGCTCATTTGCATGTCATTTCCCAGAATCCCTTGCTGCAGTGGAAGTGCTGTGTGCTGGGTGATAATGGAGAAAGGTGGGGTTGCAGACCTGCCTAAGACATGCAGATGAGCATACAGTTGTATTTACATTTGTGTATATATATATATATATATATACAGTGGTTGACATATCACCCAAAAATCTACTCGCCACACAAAAAAATCTACTCGCCACCTAGTACCAAACGTGTGCTGCTTGGGCCAATATTTACTCGCCCGGGGGTTAAATTCACTCGCCCGGGGCGAGCAAATGTATAGGTTTGTCGAACACTGTATATATATATATATATATATATAATGTATACACATACACATACATATATACATACACACACACACACACATCACTCCTCGCCTGTTGTCTCATATTTAGTTACATGTTCTATTTTTGTACATTATTGTTCCTCCGTCCCAGGGCTGCCAACAGAATTTTGGGGACCCAGGACAAAAGTGAAGATTGGGGCCCCTGCAAATGTTCCGACATAATTCGGTATACTTTGCCTCATCAGGTCTCTTTGTTCCCTCCTCCCCCTCATGTCTTTCTCCCTCCCC
Source organism: Ascaphus truei (assembly GCF_040206685.1). Lineage (NCBI taxonomy): Eukaryota > Metazoa > Chordata > Amphibia > Anura > Ascaphidae > Ascaphus > Ascaphus truei. Next base: position 15,850,989 of record NC_134495.1, on the reverse strand, counting down.
CCCCCCAGTTTTTATCTCTCACACTTTTATGTAATTCCATGTTTCCCTTCTGTGTCTCTGCCCCCCTTCCTCTGATTTATTTATCTTCTTTCCCCACATGTCTTTTCCTCCCCCTCATGTCTCTGTTTTCTCTCCCTCATGTCTCTCTCTTTCTCCCCCTCATGTCTCTGTTTTCTCTCCCTCATGTCGCTCTCTTTCTCTTTCTCTCTTTCTCCCCCTCATGTCTCTCTTTCCCCTTATGTATGTTTCTCTTGTACTTTATTTTCTCTTTGTGTTTTCTTCTTCCTTTTAATGTCCTGTTATATATCCCCATGATTTAACCCAGGGCCGGCTTGATATTACGTGGGGCTCGGTACTATGGGGTTTTCACGGGGCCTCGTACCTGGTCCGGCGTGACACCTCATGTTGCGGCGTCATGATGTTGCGGCATGTCATGATGACATGTGATGTCACATTGACATGGCTTTCCCCCGGCAACCAGCTTAATTGTTGTGGGGGAGAGCGAGGGGCCTCTGTAAAGTGCGGAGCGCGGTGCACAGGCACCGACATCAAGCCGGTCCTTATTTAACCCTTCCCTCCCTCACCTTTCCCAGCCTGTCTCTCGTGCTGCAGCGCCAACCCCGCACTGCTCTACTTGAGGCTCTGCCCACCTATGGAGGTTCCGCCCACCTATGGAGGCTCTGTAGAGGCAGGGATTTGCTTCCTGCACAGAATGTGCGGGCAGCAGATGCCGGGCCCCCTAAACACACCGGGCCCGGCCCAGCAATCCTGGTTGTTCCCCCTTGTTGGTGGCCCTGCTCCCTCCCACATTGAACTGCACTATGGAATATGTTGGTGCCATACATATAAAAGAGAGTACTATCAATAATCTAGATCACAAGGTTACACCAGCCCCCCACCCCATTTTCACTTTTAATGCTGGCCGACATAAACAGAGCCCAGGTGAGCGTTAAAGAAATGTGGTAGGTTTTGCTTCTCTTTGTGGTGTTTTCAATAAATAGAACCAAACGAGTTCTTCTTGTTTTCACTTGAACCCTTTGCTTATGGAAGGCGTAGAACGCTGCACGGCAATGCTGACTCATAGCTCAGTCCCTGCGACAGGAACTAGGCATAAACAGAAAAGATTCCATATGTCAGGTCATGATCAATGCTCCACACCTGAAAGATTAGCTACTCCTGAATATTATCATTTTTTTTACAAAGTGGATGAGGTTTAAAAAAAAAAAAAAGACATGTCAATCAAGTTCAACCTATGCTAAATTTAGACGACTATTTGTAATTATCCTTATATTTGTAATTACAGTATTTTGAGCCAGAGGAAGGCAAACAAAAAAAAACCCAGTTATCCAATGATGTCTCATAAGGGGAAAAAATAAATTCCTTCCTGACTCCAAGAATTGGCAATCGGATTAATCCCTGGATCAATATCCTTCCCATGTTTACTTATTTGGTATATCCCCGTATACCTTTCCTTTCTAAAAAGATGTCCAACCTTTTTTTTAACAAATCTATTGTATCTGCCATCACAGGCTCCATGGGTAATGAATTCCACATTGTAACTGCCCTTCCAACAAAGAGCCCTTTCCTTTGTTGCTGGTGAAATCTCCTTTCCTCCAACCTTAAGCGATAACCCCGTATTGCTTGTACTGTCCTTGGGATGAATAATTCTTCTTGTTCTTTCGTGACAGAGACATTTGACATTGTGCCTGGCTGTTGTTTAAACAGTGCATGTTTTGGCTGAGCAATTTACTCAATCTGTGAGGATCCCTAGAGATCCAATATACCGGCACAGCACAAGAGATGATCACATAAAAGTGGTTTATTGGGTCCAAAATGCACACAAATACCCAATGTTTTGGTTTCCCTGAAGAAGGTCCCCTGGGGACAGAAACGTTGGGCATATGTGTGCATTTTGGACCCAATAAACCACTTTTATGTGATTATCTCTTGTGCTGTGCTGGTATATTGGATCTCTAGAGATCCTTACAGATTATATATATATATATATATATATATATATATATATATACATACACTATTGCTGCTATGCCGCCACTACTGTTTTTATTTGCTTTGACCTCACTTCTTTTCAAAATATGTGCTTCTTTCTACCAGTTATGTCTCTAACTCAATTCATATATCTCCATCTCTCATTCCTTCACCACTTCTCAGTTCACATCAACTCCTTTCTTTTGTGCGCCCTCTAACACTACACAGCTATATCCCCTGCACTAAAACACACCCCTACAAATCATCCTCACACATTCTATTCCTATCCATACTTCACATTCTTGCTTCTGGGGATATCTCTCCCAATCCTGGTCCTTGCCTTATTTCTGTATGCTCTCATACTAGTCTTCCACATACAACTTCCACTCCTTCGGGTGTCAACACCTCTCTAACCTCATACCCATCCGGTCACCCTCCCTCCCTTTCTCCTGTGCCCTTTGGAATGCTCGCTCTATTTCTAACAAGTGCCTCTCTGTGCATGACTTCTTTTTCTCTCACTCTCTGCTCCTCTTTGCTATAACTGAGACCTGGCTCACTCAGTCTGACTCTGCTCTGGATGCTGCCCTCTCTTATGGTGGCCTTTCTTTCTCCCACACTCCGCGCCCTGATGGCAGGGGTGGAGGCGTGGGGCTCCTACTCTTCTCTATCTGTCTCTAAAGTACCCTCCTTTTGAGGCTCACACTGTCCAGCTTTTCTCTCCTCTCCCTGTCCATGTGGCGGTCATCTATCACCCACCTACCTCTACTCATCCCCCTTCTGTCTTTCTCTCTCACTTTGAATCCTGGCTCTCCTTCTTTCTCTCCTCAGACTCCCCTGTTCTTCCCCTTGGGGACTTCAACTGCCATATTGATGACCCCTCTCTCCTTTGGGCTTCCCGCTTTCACTCTCTAACCTCTTCTTTTGGCCTTCAACAGTGGACTGCAGCCAGCACCCACAAGGATGGCCGCTACCTATACCTAGTTTTCACTAAAAGCTTTTCTCTCTCTGATTTCCCCTTTTCCTCTCTCTGACCATCACCTGATCTCATTTTCTCTCTCTCTCACTTCTCCTGTTCTCCACCTCCATCTATCCCTCGGTTCTGCAGAGACCTGCGCTCTATTAACCTAACAGCTTTTGATTCCACTTTACGCTCCTCCCTCTCTTCTCTCAGCTCTGCTCCAGATCCTGACAACCTGGTCAGGAACTGCAACTCTGCCCTATCCTCCTCTCTTGATCTACATACCCCCCTTTCTCTCTGCTGTTCTCGCCCTTTGAACCCCAGACCCTGACTAAATTCCCACACGCGCATGCTGTGTTCCTGCACTCATTCCTCTGAATGCCTCTGGAGGAAATTTCACATTCTCGCAGACTTCCTTCACTACAAATTTATGCTATCCTGTTTCAACTCTGCCCTCTCTCAGGCTAAACAAACCTACTTTTCTTCACTAATCAACACACACAGGTGTAATCCACGCCGACTCTTCTCTGTCATTGACTCCCTACTCAGACCACCCTCTGCTGCTTGTTCTTCTTCCTCCATCTCACCTTAGGATTTTGCTGACTATTTCAAGGAAAAGGTGGAATCCATACATCAGGCGATCCCCTCTGTATCCTCCCTCCATCCTACACCTCTTCCTAACTCTCCTCCTGCATTCCTTGACTCTTTATCCGCTGTCACGGAGGAGGATGTGTTGTTGCTGATCTCCTCTTCTCCCTCTGCCACTTGCCCGCTTGATCCCATTCCCTCCCATCTCCTAAAACCTCTTGCTCCTACTATAATCCCTGCGCTCACACACATTTTTAACTCCTCCCTCTACTCTGGTACCTTTACCTCTTCCTTCAAACATGCAACAGTCCTACGATTACTCATAAACAGCAAGCTTGACCCTACCTGTCTTTCTAACTATCGACCTGTCTCCCTCCTGCCTTTTGCCTCTAAACTCCTTGAACGTCTTGTATTCTTTTGCTTGCTCCATTTTCGCAACACCTAGTCTCTCCTAGACCCTCTACAATCTGGCTTCCGCACTGCTTACTTCACTGAAACAGCCCTCAGTAAAATAACTAATGACCTCCATACTGCCAATGCTCGACCTCTCTGCAGCATTTGATACTGTGGACCAACCTCTTCTCCTTCACATTCTCCATACTCTTGGCATTCGTAACAAAGCTCTATCCTGGATCTCATCTTACCTCTTCCCTCATACTTTCAGTGTCTCTTTACAAACATCTTCTCCTCCTCCTCTATCGATCTCTCTGTGGGTGTACCCCAGGGCTCTGTCCTGGGACCCCTTCTCTTTTCTCTTTACACACACTCTCTAGGTGACCTAATCACATCTCTTGGGTTCATATATCAACTCTATGCTGATGACACACAAATTTACTTTTCTACCCCTGACCTTACACCTGCTGTACAGACTAAAGTTTCTGAATGTCTCTCTGTTATATCATCCAGGATGGCCCTCCGCCGACTTAAATTTAACATGGCAAAAACAGAGCTCCTCATACTTCCTCCCAAACCTTGCCCTACTTCCTCCTTCCACATTACTGTTGGAAGTACTATCATTCACGCCCAAGCACGCTGCCTTGGGGTCACACTCGACTCCTCTCTCACATTCTCTTCTCACATTCTAAAAGGTAGCAAAAAACCTGTCGCTTTTTCCTCCACAATATTACCAAGATACGCCCTTTCCTCTGTTGCTCGACTGCAAAAACTCTGGCTCAGACCCTCATTCTCTCCCGTCTCGTCTACTGTAACCTCCTGCTGTCTGGCCTTCCTGTCTCCCCTACAACCTATCCTAAACGCGGCTGCCAGAATCACGCTACTTTTTCTGAAATCTGTCTCAGCGTCTCCCCTGCTGAAATTCCTCTCCTGGCTTCCTATCAAATCCCGTATCACACACTCCATTCTTCTCCTCACTTTTAAAGCTTTACACTCTTCTGCCCCTCCTTACATCTCAGCCCTAATTTCTCGCTATGCACCATCCCGACTCTTGCGTTCTGCTCAAAGATGTCTTCTTGCTACCCCGTTTGTATCTAACGCTGTCTCCTGCCTTAAACACTTCTCACTGACTGCCCAACACCTCTCGAATGCCCTTCCCCTCAATATGCGACTAGCACCCTCTATCCACCTTTAAGACCCACCTGCATATGAGTAGCTCCATGGCTGATAATTAACAACTCATACATTTACCTTGGCCCCTTGTATACGCACTTACCAGAACACCCTCCTACTGTCTCTGTACGTTCTTCCTACCAACCAATTAGATTGTAAGCTCTTTGGAGCAGGGACTTCTTTTCCTAAATGTTACTTTTATATCTTAAGCACTTTCCCCCTTTGTCTTATTTATATGATTGTCATGTGTATTACTGCTGTAAAGCGTTATGTACATTAATGGCGCTATATAAATAAAGACATGTATTTCTGTAGCCCAGCAAATAAGCCACGTGCATTTTATAGCACTAAGGCAATGGGAGGTAACAGCATCGACCCTTCCATCTTGGCATTATTGGCATAGCTCTGGCAAAGCACATGTCCATCTCGAACACCTGCAGCAGACAGGCTGAGAGATTTGCTTGTCTGACATTCCCAGCCACAAAGAGCCTGGGGCAACAGTTATGTCATTCGCATCATGTCATCATGTGTAGGCTGAGAGCAGACCCAGACTTCCCCATTCTATCAGGTTTGCCTGTGCTTTTTGTCTTGTTGTTTTTGTGCGAGGCGCTTCGCACAATAAAACAGCACACCCAAGCTGTCTGATTAATGACCCGCAAAGCCAAAGGAAAATGACACAACACTAATGCACACCCACTATTTAAGGGCTAAAGCCACAAAGCTCTGTTAAATCAGGGACCATAACGTTACCTAAAGCAGGACTGGACCTTAAGTTCCCTGAATTAACATGGAGCAAAGAAGGGTGGGTGGCCCTGGGAGGCTGGAAAGCTTGTAACTCAACTACTTGTTGGTCCAATAAAAGGTATCCTACCACCCTCTCCCTCTCCCTCCTTTGTTACTATATGAATTAACATGGTATCCTCAAAGCTAATTATATGCACAGACAACGTCTGAACTCAATCACATTTACATAGTCTTAATGTCGCGTTGTTGTAGCCTAACTTTGCATTTACATTCAATAACGTGACGTTATGCCAGTCTTGGGTCATGCCCCCCCCATGTTTAGCTTTGCCACTGGTTTTGCCAGTCTTCAGGTTGCTCCTATCCAAACCCCAAAAAGAGAGAGAAAATAATGCTGCGTTATTTCAATGATGCCTAACTTTGTTGTTAGTCATTCGTTACTGCAAAAGTGTAGGTATAACTTAAATAATGTAACATAACATCCCTGTGGTAACATAATGTATATTTGCAATGTTATGATAACAGCTTTGTCTCACGTAATTTGCATGTCATTATCACTAATCAAGAAAAAATGGAAATGTGCTAGTGCCAGGGCCGGCTTGATGACAGTTCCATCGGGGCCATCGCACCGGGCCCCGCGTTTACAGGGGCCCCAGGCTCTTCCCAACGACAATTAAATTGATTGCCGGGGGAGAGTGCGGGGCCTCTGTAACTGTTTCTTACCTTGTCCAGCAACATCTAATGCAGCATCCCGTTATCATGGCGCTGTGATGTAAAATGGTGCCATGTTGCCATGACAATGTGACACCAACGCTTCATCATCTGAGCAGATATAGCTCCGAACAAGGTAAAAGGCCCCCCCCCCCCAAATGCCCATACACCGAACTCCAAGATAATCCCAGCCGGCCCTGCTAGTGATATAAAGACAGAGTGTGTGTCTATAGTCTGATGAAAAAGGAAGTCTTTAAATGTAGTCCACTAAGCTGGTATGGTGCAGTGTGCTGCCAAAGCAGGGAGAGAACCAATGCGAAATGCGTAGGAGGCACACCTGAAATCAGTGGAGATCCGGAGGTCAATCGGAGCTACAGTAGCGTCATTCTGTTGCCGTGGAAACCGGAAGTGCAGGGGATGCGAGCGGTGCTTGGCGAAAGTGCAGAGACAGCAACTCCCACACAGGACGCTACCATGTACAGGCCAAACAAGGACTACCACAGATGTTTGTGAGTTATTTGATTTATTTGACATCATTTTTTCGTGTGAATAAAAGGTACTACACCATAGAGGTTCTTTTGTGTGCGCAGTCATTCTTTCTATAGAAAAAATGGACTGCCCCATTATCACTAATGTCCATTATAGTTAACGCTGTTCTCTTTACGGGAGAAAACGTGGCTTAACGCTATGCTATGGTCCTTTGCAGATGTACTGTTAGTGGTAATGTGACGTTAAGTTAGATTAATGCCACATCAAGTCACTTAATGGAGCTTTGTGGGTCTGGGCTTAAATGCTCTGTTACTTCCGCAATTCTGACACATTACCAACTATTTCATAACTCGTCCCGCAGCCAAGGGGTTAACCCATCACACAATATGGATATTGTAATAAACAAAATACCTAAAATTACACCTTTAACATTGACAACAAGAGGGTCTTTCTCCACTAAGTCAGCAGAGGAACTTTCAGCCCTTAGAGCAGGGGTGGCCAACTAGTCCTCAAGGGCCACCTATAGGGCAGGTTTCAAGGCTATCCCTGCTTCAGCACAGGTGGCTCAGTCTTCGACTGCACCCTCTGTGCTGAAGCAGGGATATGCTTAAAGCCTGACCTGTTGGTGGCCCTTGAAGTTGGCTCCTCTGGTCTTCGAGCATGGTAAAAACTAGAAAATGTTGGGAATGAAGTGTCGAGGGGAATCTCTGTTTAAGACATACAGTATCCAGAGGTTTAAGCTCAGGCTGCCAACAGCATTCTCAGAGCCCAGGAGATATCTCCACCTGGGCAGCCCCAGACCCTGTTGAGTGGGGGGAGGAATGGTTGCGCTTAGCAGGCCAGGCAGAGAAAGTCGGGCCAGACCTGGAATTTAGAAGATATTTCTGGGATCGGCCGGGTTGCCAGGCCCCACATAGCCGCTCGCCGGGTCCAGAACAGTTGGCCCGGCGCTTCCCCCTCTGATAGCCCAGTTTATGCCACTTCCGAACTCGGAGAGAAATTAGAGAAGTTATGGGCCTAGATGCTGAATTTGATCCTATTGTTTTAATGTAACAAGTACATTCTCTATAACTCCTTCTACGAACACACGTTGGTGGGTCTAGTCACTGGATATGAACGAATGCTCCAAAGCATAAGTGGAGCAGAGCTGGGTGTTGGCTAGTAATGTGCGAAACTATCCGAAATGTCCCTTCCTTGCTAGAGGTTTCGTCAACCCTCAAAGGGCTAATAATGTTGCAAATTTAGTCTTAGGCCGCGATTATACTGGCGTCACATGCAAAACATGCGCCTGAGGCATCGGGAGGCGACAGGGAGTCGTGGCGGAGACGTCACGTGAGCGGTTCGCCCTCATTGGCTGAACCACTCACGTGACGCAGCCGTCGCGTGCACTGTGCGTGCCTTCGTTGGTCTCCAGGAGTTTGTTCCGGCGGCGCGCGGTACAATCGCAGCCTTACAATTTGCAAGCTTTCGGAGAAATATTAGCACACAATAAGAGAAACATTGTATATGTGCCCTATTTATAGTCTCAGCATTAAGCAGAACGAGGGATTTTAGCGAACTTCACAAACAAAATTAGCATAGTGAGCCCAATTGCAATGCACACTGACTTTTAATGTTTGGGGAATCGCTTGAAAACTCTGACAAGGTCGTGAAAAAATGGCAAAATTCCCCGGGTTTGGGACCTCGGGCGAATGTTGTGCTCATCTGTAATGTTGGGAAAGTACCTGAAGTACCCAGTGGGATGCCTTGTATAGGAATCCTTTCCTAAACTGGTAATATCAAATGCAGACCATGACCAACTTCACTGGAGGGGGTTATAAAGTAATAACGGGGGTAGACCTTGTAAAAGTCACTTTTAACCCCTGTACTGCCAGATCGCTTTACATAGTTATATAGTCGATGAGGTTGAAAAAAAAAGACACATGTCTATCAAGTATAACCTGTGCTAAATTTAGACGACATATTTTCAGTATATTGATCCAGAGGAAGGCAAACATAAAAACCCCAGTGAAACATTATCCTATGATGGGAAAAAATATATTTCTTCCTGACCCCAAATATCAGATGTCTCCTTGGATTAACATCCTTCCCATGGTTACTTATTTGGTATATCCCTGTATACCTTTCCTTTCTTAACAGATGTCCAACCTTTTTTTTTATGAGATCTATTGTATCTGCCATAGTGTTTTTCGTTAGTGTTATGATCAATGTAAACATGGCTGACGGGTAAAAAAAGGGTTTCTACCCCTGCAGGGGTGGGCAACTCCAGTCCTCAAGGGCCACCAACAGGTTTTCAGGAAATCCCTGCTTTAGCACAGGTGGCTCAATCAGACTGTTGCCCACCCCGGTAATGTAACCAGGACTTCAAAATCAAACAAATGTCAACATTTTAACAATTGCCGCATTGAAGCAATGTAACAGTTATGCCCATTATACATTATGACCCCCTCCCTGTCCCCACCTGGAGACATCAAGTCCTTTAGTTTAGTCATTCTCCTTTATGACCAGTCTGTGCCACACATTAAAGGTTTGCGCTGTGGCATTTCTAAGGCAAGCCACGAATACAATACACACGTCTCCAACATCAAATATACATGTTGCTCTATATATTTCCATTGCACACGTTGAAGGTATAATTACTTTGAAGTGGAAAAATACATGAATGAGGAGCCTTCCCCTTACATTTTAATTAAAGACGCTAATTACTCATGAGAAGGTCCTTAAACAAAGGCACCACACCTCGCTTGTGCAGGTTGGATGAGCACAGTGCCTTTGTCTTTGACAGCCCGCATTATCCAGATGATATCAATCAGATAAAAGCCTTGTGACTTTTTTTTATGTGCTGCACTTCCGCTGCTCCCCCCCCCACCACCCCCCCCACCCATTATAAATATTTAATTTGGCTTTTTGTGGATCTGCTCACCAACTGGGCTAACACGACATGCGTGTTTCATACAAAGGGTGGGTATTTTCCTGCATGGTTAATGCTGTGTGTGTGTATGTGTATAGAAAGTTGCAAAACAGTGAAAGCAGTCACCCATGCAACACATTCTTCAGGGTCTGTTTAACTATTTCGCAGTCAGAGCGGTTAGAAAAGTGCTGTGGCACTGTCTGGCAGAGAACAGGTTGGTATGTAGCTGTGTCATTGTACTTTGTCTGAGTAGGTAGCCCTGTATCCTGAGGGCATCTGCCTGATTACCAGTATATGCTGCATGTTACACGCCGGGTGCAGTGAGCAACATTGCGGCATGACACTTACACCGCTGCCACGGAACTGATACAGTCATCGTATCCTTTCACAGTACTACCTACTCGGCCTCTAAAAAAAAAAAAAAAGACCTTGGCCAATGTGTTAACCCTATTTTTAAAACATTTTATTTTATACATAAAAGAAACACATTAAACAGGGGCCCAGCTAACTGCTGGTTTAAGATGACAATGAGATTCAAGATTGATAATCCAAACCGTTCAATGCCATGTATCAATGGAACATGCAATATATACTTGGCTCCTAGAACTGAGGAAGTGTAGCAGATATTTCCATAGGGCAGGGAGGACGATTGAGACAATTCTCAATGGCTGCCATCTTTAATAAACCCCATAAATATAACCTTGCATAACTTGTTGTCAAAATATGAAGCTACGAGCAGATTTTACGTAGGTAGTTGTAAAATAAAATGCAAAAACAACAAAGACAATAATTTTCTATTGAAAGTTATCTTCCTATAGTAATCATTAGGCCGCGTTTATAATGCCGGCGATGGCGACGCGACCGATGACGTCACCCATAACCGTCGCCACTGGCGAAAGTTAAACTTTAGTTTTAAGCGACGTCGCTGGCGACGAGGCCAGTGAGGTCACCAAGGAGGAGGGAAGCGCTCTATTATTGCTTTAGAGACAGTCACATGTGGCGACTGTCTCTAAAAAAATCAAATTCAACTGGCTTCAAAATTTTTGGTCGCGCTTCCTATAAGCGCATGCAATGGATTCAATTGATTTGTTTTGGAGCGCCGTCGCAAGGATTAGGATACAGAATGCATTTATTTTTTACTTTGCAATCAGTTTGTTTTCTTGAACCTGATTTTTTTTTCAGTTCAGACTTTGTAACCGTAACTCAAGCAGTGACATGAAGAAGTACACACAGTGAAGTATGTGAGAAGGGTAATAAGGAGAACACAGAATAAGTAATCATACACCCTGGAACACTCAATCCTTGCATCAACTACTGAATGTTGGTGGAGAGCTCTGAAAACCAGTGCACCTAGCACCACTCATTCCCACTCCAATAGCAAACATCGCAACCTGAATTTTTTTTATTAAAATGTATATTTATATTGTTACTCACTTTAGCAGGGGATATTGATCTCAACCCAGGCCCTCCCTTTTCGACTCCGTCCCATACTCATGAAAATGCCCAGTTCAAATTCCAAAAAGGGAGATCTGGCGTCGATATAAATATTCATAGCCTGCTACCCAAACTTGATGAAGCAAGTCATGGTTCCTTTTGCATAAGACTGAATCCATCATTCTTACGAAAACATGTCTCTCTCATAAAACCCTTGATGCATCTATTTCCATTCAGGGACACGCCATGTTTAGGTAAGATAGGTCAAAGAGAGGAGGAGGGGTGTTATTTTATATTGGATACTCCTTACAATTTACAATGCTAAACTGCCCCCCAAGCCTACCCTCTTTTGAAATCCTAATAGGTCAAATTTGCCTCCCCATCTCTAAACCCGTTCTTATTCATGGCTTCTACAGCCCCCCTAAAGCACCACTACAATCCCAGACTGATAAGAGTCCTCTCTGAATGTGAAGAGTGAGCTGTTCATTCTTGGTGATTTGACCCTAAAAATAACAATCTGGAACCAATTCAAGTCACTAAATTTATACCAACTGATTTGCCACCCCCCACTGACAAACTTAAAATGTTGCAACCATTCCAAACTAGATTTATTTATAAAAATGTTTTACCAGGAAGTAGAATCTGAGGCGGTCTGGTGCACTCACATGATCGGAGGCAATAAGGAAACTCGTTGGGTGCATGGAGGTCCCCCCTTTGCAGGGAGACTATCACAAAGTAGAACGAGCAGCTTTCATAAGAAATTATCAGCATTCCACAGGTCTTACTTTATCCGGGTGCTGGTACTTTCTTATGAAAGCTGCTTGTTCTAATTTGTTACCAGGAAGTATATACATTGAGAGTTACCTCTCGTTTTCAAGTATGTCCTGGGCACAGAGTTATGATGACAAATACATGGTTACATTAAATGAACAGAGGTAACCTGATTTCCTGATGAACCGGATTTCCTGATGAAGTGGCCAGGCAGCCACGAAACGCGTTGGATGTTTGGGTGCTATTTGAGACTTCACCTTGCGATTTCTGCACTTTTTGAATTTGACGGTCTGAAGGCGCTGACGGCACTCGTGACGCCCTTGGAGGCATGTCTACGGCTCAGAGGTTGCCTCTGCCCGGGAGGGCAGCTCTGTCGCTCGGCGTGTGAGCCATTGTGACATTCCCCTTAGAGGATCTGCGAGCAGCCCCTGTGGAGGATCGAGTCCAGAGAGGGGTACCTGCACGGCTGCCACGGACAACTACCTCCGTCCATGGGGACGTCCCCGGCTATCCATCCACTATTTGGTTGATCTGGACCATGGAGCGGGGGATCGTAGTTCCATCCTGGCTATACGTTTTTTAACCACTGCTTTATCAATCTTTGTTTTTGTATGTGCATCCCATACCATTGTACCTAATCCATTTTAATTTTGATATACTACACCATGAGAGGTTTTGCACTTTCTTTTTGTCTATAGATTTGGATGCTCTGTCATCTCAATTGCCACAGCAGCAGACTCTCCTATATTCCTTAAGGGAAGTTTCATACCATTTTATTCACTACGTTTAGCTTGATTGTGATTGTCACTTTTTTCTAATTAGCCTATTCTTGCACCCAAATCATTTTTGTATGTCACATTCTGATTGATATCTCTACACTACGGTTCACTATATATTTGTCACACACAATTTGTGCGCTTTCTGGTTTGTGGTTTTCATTGCATGAACAGTTAAAGATAATATATGTTATAGATGTATTTAACCGTTACAGACCAGATTAAAATGTGAGACAGCTTTAGGCTTTGTCCCCGCTGGCGCTAAGCTTGCTCATGCTTGGAGAGCTCTCCAAGCATGAGCGCGGGCTGTCCTTTAAAATTTCGCAAGCGCTCGCGGGGGCGTGGGGGACGACGACGATGCAGGGGAAGCCGAGTGCGCTAGAGAGTATAAAAATCTTGTTTAGCTTAGTGCAGAGCGCCGGTGAGCGTGTGTGCGCGCGCATCGCGTGAGCGGGGACTTGCATATATATTTATATGCAAGTCACCTCGCCAAGCGCCGCCCGCTCAGCGCTAGCGGGGACGCAGCCTTAATTTTGAAAGAATTTAGACCGGTGGCGGATTTGAGTCTCAGGTAGATTGTTCCAGTTGTGAGGTGCATAGCAAGACGAGGACGAGTGGCTTCAGGCTAAGACTTCAGCTGTCTCACATTTTAATCGTGTTTGTAACGGTTACATACGCCTACAGTATAACATATATCGTCTCTAACTGTCAGGAAATATCTGTGAATATAACTCTTAACCTCTGTTCATTTAATGTAACCATCTATTGTCATCATAACTCTGTGCCCAGGACATACTTGAAAATGAGAGGGAACTCTCAATGTTTTACTTCCTGGTAAAACATTCATTTTATAAATACATTTTAAAAAAAGTTAGAAAGCAAGACATACACATTGGCCCAAATAAACTAAACAGCGCTAAACATTAGCACAACTTAAGTACCGTTCAGGTGTATGGGACTTAAGGCTTGCTGAGCAGAGATGAGTGAACCTGCCCAATTTCCCCTTCCCTGCCTCCATCAAACTTTCCCAAAAGTCTGAAAACCCTATGAAAAGCTGAATTTAACTTTTGTCGGCAAAAGTTGCAGCAAAACGGTTCAAATTGTTCAAAATTCGCCACTTAAAGACCAAAGGAAATTGTTTACAATCTGACAGGCAATTCCCATTCAAACCAAACTTTTTCGCCGAACGAAAAAAGGGGGAAGATCTTAAAGACTGCGAACGTTTGCGAAGAGTTCGCACATTTCTAGTGATGAGGCGTAACACAGTTGAGTAACTTTGGGCTGTTGTTTGGTCCCTCTAGCACTGAATATTTGGGCTCATACTACTCCATAGATACCACGAGAACAGAAAGCTGCACTGACTTCTGCCCAGTGAAACTGCTGGGATTTCAGCTTGCCCCGAGAAAGCGAGGCAGCCAGCACAGGATGATTCATTTTTACAATCTCGGCTATTGAAAAAGCTTTGCTCATCCGTTCAAACACGTTCATTTTCTCACGAAACACATACAGCGCCAGAGCGAAAAACTGATTAAAAATACTCATCTTAAAGTGACAGTGAACAATGTAAAGAAATTAAAGCAGCAGTTCATGAAAAGGACTCGTGTCCCCTCTGGAAATGAACACGCAGCCTACAAAATAAATGACATTTTAATCTGTATTTTTGTACTTCAAAAATGGAGGAATTTAACTGTCAAAACGGGTTTTAAGCTTGGGCATTTAAAATAAACACCCTGCAGTATACAGAGGTGTTGGGGTGTATTTTGTATGCATGTTTATTGCCCAGTGTCAGCAGAATTTAGTTGAAATCCCCTTCAACTCCTGTGCAATATGTTGCAATGGGCTTTATTTCAACTCGAGGCTGCAAATTTCCAAGCACAGATTGATGCAACAGCCCAAGTGATTGTTTTATATTAGGGAGAGTGTAGGGAGGGGGTGTGTGTGGGATTTTATGATGCGCGTTACAGTTTGTGATTAATTTCTTCTATGGAAGTCCCTTTCTTCTCGATTTATAATTCATTTGCGTTTGCTTTTATTTAGACAGAACAGGAGCACAGCTCTCAGTTAGTACAGTATATGAAGAAGAAATATACACAAAACTAGTGCGACACCTTATCACAATATTGGAGAAACCAATAAACTCGTTTCACCTGCGCTCACAAATCTGTGGCCATGTTCAAGCGTTTTGATGAGGTAATAATGCTGTTCACATGAAGGTATATTAAGGGATCGGGAATTGGATATTTTAGACATGCAAAAGATAGAATGCCAACATAGCTTAATTCTACAAAACACTTTATATGAAAAAATAAAAATCGTGCACTCACTAACTGTGCACAGATCAAGTGTGTTGAGCTCACGGGTTCCAGCAGCGCAGGTGTAGTTGATTCCCCTGCTCGACTGTCCTTCATGTGAAGTCCACATTATCAGTCTCTGGTCTTCGTCAAGGGATAGATGCTTTGGCTAGACAGTCTCCAGAGTGGATCGTTAGCGGGGAAGCGGCCACCCCTACGCATTTCACTGGCACCCAGCTTCCTAAGTGGCTCAATAGTAGTGTGTTAAAAAGTCCATCTTAAAATACTTGGCATTTGTGCGCCGTTGTACATACAATGATGTAATCGCGCCATAACAAGTCAGTGGCTACATAATGTAATGCAACAATACGAACATGAGAACAGTGGATATAGAAACCAAAAGGGTCATCAAGAATCGATAATAAATGAAAAATGCATTAGATTAAGCATAATGATATAATACAATAACAATGGCAGAAAGACTGGCTGTGCTTAAAACTGGCACAAGCCAAATATAAAATATCATGGAGCTATCTTTTCAACAACTGATAGTATCAAATATTAAGGATACATGTGCAACCAGATACTGTACATAAAAACCATCAAATGTAAATAAATGAGTGAAAACGGAGAAGGAATCCAACGTTATGATATAAAAGAATTGAGATGAATCTCAACATTTAAACCTGTCGCTTGCAGTGTCCCTAGTTTAAATCCAGAAGTTTTTCCTCTGGGGTAATGTTTTTACTCGGTTCTCACCTCTCCCATTGTGTGTGACATGTTCGAGTGCAATAAATGTGGTTCCAGTGGGGTCAGAATTGTGTTGTGTACACTATGGGACGCTAAACTTATGGTAATATTATTGCACAGCTGTTCGAGAATTCTTACGTGTAAAGATCCTCCACATGGAGGGCCGAGCAGTGGATTCAACTACACCTGCGCTGCTGGAACCTGTGAGCCCAACACGCTTTTGATCTGTGCTCAGTTTGAGAGTGCACCGATTTTTATTTATTCTTTCAGATAAAGTGTTGTGTAGAATTACGCTATGTTGGCGTTCTATCTTTTGCATGTCTAAAACACCTCAAAGATTTGCATCGTTACCTATTCTGATTCAAAACGGCCACAAATTTGCACCTGACACGGAGTAAATTCTGTGTTTCCTGACCCAGAGGAAAGGTGTTATCTGGAGAAGCAGCTCGTACATTATACCATACCATACTCATACCTTGTTGGTTGCATTCATTTGAAATTCAGTGATCACACACACACACACACACACACACACACACACACACACACACACACACACACACACACACACACACACACACACACACACACACTTATTAATATTTCGCAATAATACTAAGTTGCACTGAAACACCCTGTTCTATTCATGTTTGCTTTTATGTCTGAAGCGCTTTTTCAAATATTGTCACATTATTATGTCCTGTGTATTTCTGCTGTGAAGCGGTGTGCACATGGATAGCACAACACCAATAAAGATATACATACAGAAACACTAGTGTTCTGTTCATTCAAAGCCTTTTTTAGAAGTTGCCCATTCAAAGACCTTAGCTATGTCACACATGGGTATCCTCTATCACTACTACTGACATCTAATTAGTTCATGAGGTGGGTAACTGGAGACCCTCTGGTCTGTGCTACAGTGTGTCATGAGCATCTTCAACACGGATAGGGTTAACTTGTAACAATTAAGGCAAGTTGTGCAGGACATCCTGAGATCAGTGACAGGAAACCTTTGCTGGTGAAGTCACTTGTATGTGAAAACATGTCTTCTGTATTAAACGGTCTACAGAATGATCTTGATAATGATCGAGAAAAAAATATATAGAAATAATAAAGAATACAATCAGTATAAACCAGCTACACAGATTGATACTGTCAGAAATTAAATATTATTTAAATTATGTAGATAGGTTTTTTTTCTCCATATAGCACCAAGTTAAAAAAACAGGGAGAAATGCGTCCAATGGAATAAACAATTGGGAGAAAGGAGTCACTCAGGAAAGCCTAAGTGCTGCAGGGATGAGTGGGTAGGTGCTGCAGGGATGGGTGGGTGTGTGCTGGAGCTGCGGGCATGGATGGGTGGGTGCAACGGGGATGGGTGGGTGCTGCAGGGATGGGTGGGTGAATGGGGATGGGTGGGTGCTGGAGGGATCGGTGGGTGTGGGTTGGTGCTGCGGGGATGGGTGGGTAGGTATTCCAGGGATGGGTGGGTAGGTACTGCAGGGATGGGTGTGTGCAGGGATGGGTGGGTGCTGGAGGGATCGGTGGGTGGGTGTTGGTGCTGCGGGGATGGGTGGGTAGGTACTCCAGGGATGGGTGGGTAGGTACTGCAGGGATGGGTGTGTGCAGGGATGGGTGTGTGTGTGTGCTGGTGCTGCAGGGATAGGTGGGTAGGTACTGCAGGGATGGGTGGGTGTGTGCTGGTGCTGCGGGGATGGGTGGGTGCTGCAGGGATGGATGGGTAGGTGCAGGGATGGATGGGTGTGTGCTGGTGCTGCGGGGATGGATGGGTGTGTGCTGGTGCTGCGGGGTGGGTGGTTGCTGTAGGAATGTATGGGTGGGTGCTGCAGGGATGGATGGGTAGGTTCAGGAATGGATGGGTGTGTGCTGGTGCAAGAAAGAAACCTGAACACAACCCAAAGGTGTAAAATAGGCACATGAAAAAAAAGATGGTAACATTTTCTGTTAAATGATGCCTGAAACTGTGAAACAAAATAAATAAACATTAGAGGAATATGTGATGTGAAGAATATACAAATCACATAGAAAGTGCCACATCCACATGTCTAAGCTGTTGCCTTTGCTACCACACGGGTCAGCGACATATGCTTTGTCCCCGGTGGCCGCGGCTGCTTGCGTGCCGCACACGAAGTACAGCCGTCTTTAGGCAGGCCGCAGTCGGCGTGTGTGCAGCACAAAGCGTGATGGCGCGACCACTGGAAGGGAAGACACCCCCTTGAGAAAGATCCCTTGAAGAGGATCGACACGTTGGAATTTGTGTGAACACTCTGAATACAGTTTATTTGGACTTTACCTGGTGAGTGCTGTCTTTTTTATCACCTTGCTGGTGATTACATGCATTATTCATCTTTATGGGCCAAGCACCGCTCTTATACCTATATTCTTAGGAGTGCCAGTGACCACTTTTGGAGATATATATATATACATAGCAACTGTAAATATTACTGTATGTTCATTTGCATGTATATATATAGAGAGAGAGCTGTACCGTGTTAGCCGAGCTTAATAATAAAAAAAAGAATAGACAATACAGTGCCGTTCTGTGGCTAAATATATATATATATATATATATATATATATTAATGTGTCAATCACCTTTATTTAACCCATTATGATCATTTTGGTCCAAGAAGGGACTGCCCATTCATAAAAAGGTGCAGGCCACAGAAGCTGGGATATACACTGTATGGGACTCATGCCTTTGCCACAGAAGCTGGGGTATATACTGTATGGGACTCATGCTTTTGCCACAGAAGCTGGGGTATACACTGTATGGGACTCATGCTTTTGCCACAGAAGCTGGGATATACACTGTATGGGACTCATGCTTGTGCCACAGAAGCTGGGGTATATACTGTATGGGACTCATGCCTTTGCCACAGAAGCTGGGATATACACTGTATGGGACTCATGCTTTTGCCATAGAAGCTGGGGTATATACTGTATGGGACTCATGCCTTTGCCACAGAAGCCGGGATATACACTGTATGGGACTCATGCTTGTGCCACAGAAGCTGGGATATACACTGTATGGGACTCATGTTTTTGCCATAGAAGCTGGGATATACACTGTATGGGACTCATGCTTTTGCCACAGAAGCTGGGATATACACTGTATGGGACTCATGCTTTTGCCACAGAAGCCGGGATATACACTGTATGGGACTCATGCTTTTGCCACAGAAGCTGGGATATACACTGTATGGGACTCATGCTTTTGCCATAGAAGCTGGGATATACACTGTATGGGACTCATGCCTTTGCCACAGAAGCTGGGATATACACTGTATGGGACTCATGCTTATGCCACAGAAGCTGGGGTATATACTGTATGGGACTCATGCCTTTGCCACAGAAGCTGGGGTATATACTGTATGGGACTCATGCCTTTGCCACAGAAGCTGGGGTATATACTGTATGGGACACATGCTTTTGCCACAGAAGCTGGGGTATATACTGTATGGGACTCATGCTTTTGCCACAGTAGCTGGGGTATACACTGTATGGGACTCATGCTTTTGCCACAGAAGCTGGGATATATACTGTGTGGGACTCATGCTTTTGTAATCTCATGACAATGTATTAGAATTGTGCAACAGTGCCTTTTGCAACACATTAACACTTAATCATTGTTGCTACCAGCACAATGAGCAATGAGGATGTTTTAGTCATTGGAGATATAGCAGATAACAGTCAAATAGGCTTCCAGTTTAATACAAAGTAACTGAATACTGAGATGTAAAAAGTGGTGGTATTTTAGTTTAAGAAAATGTAGAAGGAGGAGTTCCTCGCTGCAAAGGTGAGACTGTCTCTCCTTATGTTCTGAGAAGCTCCTGCTGTGGCACTTAAAAGGCCAATAGACATGTCTGAATGTGTAATGTATTGGAGTATTCATTGAAAATCCTTCAGGGATTTCCAAAGCTGTAAAGAGGATCTGACTGTTTTTTTTTTTTTTTTTTTAGAACTGGCTTCAGTGGGAAGTCAATTGGCGCAATGATGAACATACTCCGTCCTTTAACTCTTCTGCTGCCAGAGGAGCCGGCAGTGCATTCTCTGGTTGTTGTAGCAAGGAACGGCCTTGCGAGAACCTCTGCCCATTGTTTCTCTTACACTCCCCATTTCTCATGCCACATCCTCGCTCTCTCGCCCCCTCCATCATCCTTTCCTTCCCCCCTCTGTCTCTCATTTTCCCCTTCCCACTCTTACAAACCCCTCTCCTCTCCCTCTTACAGCCCTCTCTCAAACTCCCCGTCCCCCATGTATTTCTCTCCCCCCCCAAATACACAATAAAAAACTCTCCCCAAATACACACACACACAAACACAATAAGCCCCCCTCCCTAAATACACATACACAAAATAAGCCACCCTCCCCAAATACACACCTTGGGGGGCAATGGGCCTAGGAGGGTGGTATAAGGGGATCATGGGCATGTGATATGTGGGCTTACCAGGGGCCCTTGGATGGGTCTACTGGAACCACCTGGCCAGTTCACAGGAGAGCCCTGCAGGCCCGCAGAGCCTAAAGCCGTGATAATAGTAATTTTGGCGACGCGAGCAACAGCGCGCGCCGCCAAAACAAATACCTGTCTTTTGTTGTGTTCCTTATAGTTGGCGTGACCACGACCAGGCAGAGGAGCAACGGGGGGCAGCAGAATCCAGGAGAGCCATGCGATGGCCGCGTGACATCAGCATCACATGAAGCAGTTGAGCCAATAATAGCGAACCGCTCGCGTGATGTCACGGGCCACGCCTCTGCCACATCCCCCGTCTTCCGCCTGCACAGAGCAGGATTCGCATGCACCGCGCGAGTGATGTCACGTGGTTGCGCGCACGCCCTGCAGCTCCCACTATAATCTCGGCCTAAGGATGGGAGGGACAGAGGGGTGGTACCAAGGGAAGGGCCCTGCATGAGAGGAGGGACGGGAAGGACAGATGGGGGCAGCAGCCCCAGGAAAGGGGAGGGGCCGGCTTGCCTGCAGGAGAGAGGGGAGGGATAGATGGGTGGGGCCCAGGAAAGGAGAGGGCCTGGCTTGCATGCAGTAGAGGGGCCCAGGAAAAGGAGGGCCTAGCTTGCCTGCAGGAGGGATAGTTGGGAAGGGCCCAGGAAAGGGGAGGGCCCGGCTTATAGGAAACTGCTTATATAGGAAACTGTAGAATTGCCGGCAGGGAGGCCGGGCCCCATAACTGTCCGGGCCCGGGACAGCAGTCTCGGCTGTCCCCCCATGTTGGCGGCCCTGATTATTACCATCTCTTATTTACCCATCTTTAATGTGATAAATGCTCTTCTGGTAGACAGGCATCCATTTTTCAGTAAGGGACACTGTGCTACCCCCTCCATGATTGATGGGCCCCTGTGGATATTATTTCTTTGTGTTTGTTAGAGGGAGGCTTTTTTTGGTCTGCGGCCCATATGAATATTCTTCTCGGGCTATTTATATATTCTAGCAGGATTTAATTGTGACCAAGCCTGGAATCCTGAGGCATATACATCTCGGTGGCACCGTCATGTGCAGCATTCAACTGTATCATTTATACACATCGAGGTTGCTCAGTGAATGGACATATATGTTTTTTTTTAGAATTTTTATCATGTTTGTCCTCATCATTGTTGATTTTCAATAAATTTGGTATTGTAATACTCTTTTGCATACAACTGTGAGTGCCCCCATTTTGTGGCGTCTCTGCTATTCCTGTCTCTTTTGAGTCGCACCCTCTGTTTGGCATTAAAGGATCAGTTCCACTACAGGAATGTTTTCTTATCTACCCCTCCTTTGTATTTACGTGTATGGGAAGCAAGGGGTCTCCGGAGCTGAACCGCATTTCTTTCAGCTCTGTGGACCTGAGATATTTGCCGGTTAAAGTGCCACCGATACAGTCCCCCTCCAGGGGGAAACAATATGGAGATTTAAATCTCCTGGGTCAATAAGAAGCCGCAATATTATTCATCGGACATTCCTATTGGCCCACGTGACATGGGGGGATTTAAACTTCCATGAAGTACCTGCATCACCTTCCCGGGTAAGTATCTTGTGAATCAGGAGGTTGCCAAAGATGAAATTAACGCGGTTAAGCTTAGGAGACCCCCTACTTCCTATCTATGTTGAAAAGGGGAGGGGAGGGGAGGGGGAAGCATTTAACCGGGAAGGATTTTTTGTAACACATTGGTGGGAAAGAAAATTGAAATCCATTGGCGTGTAAATGATCAGAATAGCTAAGTCACGCCAGGGTCAGGTGTTCATCCCATCTCACCTCTGACAGGTAGCCATAACTAGCCAACGCTAATGGCAGCCATCGGAAGGGAAACACGGTCATTAAATACAAGTGGGTCACGCATATTGCCAGTACGTTTTACGGCTACAGAAAAATGCAGAAAATTCTGTAATGTGGAACATCATTTTCACAATATAAAGAAAAACATAATCTCTCCAACTGTACCAAATATCTAACTAAATGTGTATATTAATGTAGCATAAAAATAAGACACAGATGTGATAATAAAGTGCAAACCAAAGTGAAAGATATTCATTCAATGTTACTTGCAAATACAACTACAATAAATTGTAATAATGTGTAGTGATAAATATAAAGCGAAGAGCAAAAAAAAAACAGGATAAAAAAAGAGGGAGGGGGAGAAAGAAGGGAAAAAAGGAAAAAATAAAATTACAAATAAATATGGATGAAAAAAACCCCAGTGAACATCAATACATAGAAAAATCTAAAAAATAAAGTCTGTAGGTAAATCCAGAAAAGGTAAAAGGCTGCTTTTCTAAAAGATGAACCACATCCATAAAGATTGTTTAAGAAGAAAAAAATTAAAAGCGCACGCTCCGTGATAAAATAACAAACATGAGTGTTCTTTAATCCATGTAAAAAAAAAGACAATGCTAACTTCTTGAGTCAAATAATAGTTGTTTCACAATTGATTGTACCAAACCAACAGGTTCAATCTCACATGAGATGGTAATGAACGAGGGGATGGATGCCAGTGTCTGTGATGGTTTGGAAAATATGAGCTACTAAGTAACCAACTCTCCCAGATGGTCTCCCAGATGGTATAATGAACTCAGCTGTCCTGTGTTGAAACAAGCAGGGAGCGTAAAGCAGTATAAACTTGATCATGTATAGGTGGATTAAACACGAATCTGCTATGGTTGTAAATGCCAAGTTCTTCGGGGATCTTGACTGCTAAACCGGTAACTCAAATAAGAGGATACAAACCCCTAAACCTCACTGTAATTTCCACCATAAGAGGTCATAAGAAAACGGACAGCTGATGTAGAAACAGAAACGGTCCTTGCGTTCCTTAGAGACTCTGTCTAGCGCTGTGTAGAAAATGCATTCAACTGCAGAGCTTCATTGTGGCGTGATGACATCAGCTGGTTGGATAAACAAAAAATGAGCTGTGTCCCGACGCGTTTCACCATCTGTTACGATGACCTCATCAGCGTGGATGTGTCATATACACACACACACACACACACACACACATATATATATAAATATATACACACGAGTAGGGCACTCTCGGGGGAAAAAAGAGTAAGCAAGCCTGGCTAGATGGGATGGATAACATGGGCCTTAAGGGTGGAGAGAGAGGGTGCTAGTCAAATATTGAGGGGAAGGGCATTCCAGAGGTGTGGGGCAGTCAGTGAGAGGTTTTAGGCGGGAGAGGGTTTTAGATACAAAAGGGGTAGAGAGACGACTTGAGCAGAACGCAGGATTGGGATGATGTATATGGAGAAATTAGGGCTGAGATGTAAGGAGGGGCAGAAGAGTGTAAAGCTTTAAAAGTAAGGAGGAGAATTTTGTAAGTAATATGGGATTTAAAAGGAAGCCACGAGAGGGATTACAGCAGGAGTGACGCCGAGACAGATTAAGGAGAGAGTAAAGTGATTCTAGCAGCAGCGTTTAGGATAGATTGTAAGGGAGACAGGCGAGAGGCAGGAAGGCCGGACAGTAGAAGATTACAATAGTATTATTCTTACATTTGCTAATGATATGTAATAATAAATTACAAGCATGTGCCACAATTGCGTCAAAATAGTCCATGTAAGAAATAGTTTTCCCCTCTAAAATTCGAGCATATGAATGTTGATTGCAGGAAAATTGTTGAGGATGTCTAACAAAGTAAAGGAGATAAGTTTAATTTATTTTAACACTGGAATGAGTTCTGAAGATCCTCTTATGTGGAAAGGGGTCAAATTGTCTTTAGATTTAGTTACAAGTGGAAGTATGTTAAGTAAAAGGTGTGATTAACCTATTCTAACAACCAGAATGGACAGGAAGGTAATACAATGGTCTTCAATTGCGTGGGGAAGAGGCCCCAGTGTAACAACCGGGGAGTCACGCCGCCCTCGGCGTGCTCCCCACTCACCGGCATCACCGCAAGGTTCCTCCGTGCCGCACTCTCTCCTCCCCTCCGGACCGCCGCCGCACTAAGGCGCATGCGCGCACACCGGCGTCACACATATAGTGCTGGCTCTGGGCGCGCACCCGGCCTACACATGGATGCACACTCCAGCCTCTTAAAGGCACATACTACCCGGACGGCACTGTGCAATCAGAAGCCGGCACATTACCCTGTCCCCTTTATCTTCAGCCTAGGGTGCTCATCTGACCTATCCCTGCCGCAGCCTGGTCCTCCACACACCCCCACCTTGCTACCCTGCCATTGGATCCTCTGTTCTACTTATACCCTGCGGTTTCATTACTCGTCGGCTGAGCATAGAACCAGTTGTTCTCATCACTCTCTGCCTCCCTAGTCCTGTCTTGTCTTGTTTTGCAGTCTTCCTCGTGTATCGAACCAGCTTCCTCTTCGACTCTCCGTACCTCTGGCATCCCGAACTTGGCATACGGCAATACGACTATCCGCACCTCTGGCACCCCGAACTTGGCATACGGCAATACGACTCTCCGCACCTCTGGCAACCCGAACTCGGCAAATGGTAAAACGATTACGTCTCTCTCTCTAACCCCAGACTTGGCTAACAGCACCCACTACCATCCGTACCTCTCCTGCCCCGACTCGGACACCAAGACCATTCTACTCTCAAGACGTGCCCTCGTGGCTGTGGGTGGCGTTATTTCCTTTCCCACCTCAGCAATGCGGTCCCGCCTCGTTTGTGGTGAGCTCGACCTGACATTATGCTCAGCGCTACAAACATGGACCCCGCTGAGGTGGAGTGTAATTTAACTTCCCACTCTAATCTCTTCGCCAGACCAGAGACTTATCTGGAACAAAATGATAGGCGGATGGATTTACTTCAGCAGAGCCTTCATTCCCTTACCGCTCAAGCCCGAGCTTCCAGTCTGGGACCTTCACCAACTGCCTCAACGTCATCCGCAACGGTCTTTGCATCTCCTCCGTCTGCCATGGAACCCCGAATTCCGACCCCCAACCACTACACCGGGGACCCCCAAAGATGTAGGGGCTTCCTTAATCAATGTTTCATTCAATTCCAACTCTCACCCTCTGGTTTTGTCTCCTCTACCTCTAAGGTCACCTATATCGTGGCTCTTCTCTCCGACGAGGCGCTGGCCTGGGCCTCCCCCATTTGGGAACAACAATCTCCCATCACACAGGACATCGATCTCTTCGCTCGTGAGTTCTGAAGGGTCTTCGACACTCCTGGACGGCAGTTAACGGCAGCTTCCTCCCTCTTCCACATAACCCAGGCAGATCGTCCCGTCGCCCGGTACGCTGTGGAGTTCCGTACCCTTGCAGCCGAAACGGGGTGGAACAATGAAGCACTATCTTCGGCGTTTTGGCTGGGCCTGTCGGAGCCCCTAAAGGATGAGCTTGCGGCGCGGGATGTCCTACTGACCTAGAGGATTTGATCGCCCTTTGCATTCGGGTGGACCAGCGTCTGCAGGAGCGGAGGACTGAACGTTCTCGTCACCGTCAACGGGTTTCAAGGTCTCCCGCCCCATCGTTCGTGTCTCCAGCATCTCCGCCTTTGGACGCCCCGGAACCATTGCAATTGGGAGGGAATAAGCTGTCCTCTGCCGAAAAACAACGCCGGCGCAGTGCAGGTCTCTGTATGTACTGTGGCAATTCCGGTCACTTGGTGCTTCAGTGCCCCCACAAGCCGGGAAACGCCAAATCCCAATGAGATCCCGGGGAGTCTCGTTGGGAACACTGCCTCTCTTCCCCATCATCAAGGATGTCCTTCCCACCAGGATCCTGCTGCCAGTGACGCTGTCCGGAGAGGGGTTTCATACTCAAGCACTGGCATTCCTGGACTCCGGCTCCGCAGCCAATTTCATCGATCAAGCCTTTGCAAGACGAAACAATATTCAACATACCAGCAAGAGGGTTCCAGTGGGCCTGGAGGCCATCGATGGCTGACCTCTACAGCCGACCTTCATCACGCTACAGACGGCGCCTCTCCTACTGCAGTTCGTCGGGGCCCATACGGAGACCATTACCCTCGATGTCATCCACACTCTCTCCGTCGAGTTGATTCTGGGCCTTCCTTGGCTCCAAGTTCATAATCCTCACATCGACTGGACCAACCGGGAACCAATCCAGTGGGGTGCTCAATGTGCCAAGACCTGTACCAGGCTGTCCCAGAAGGTAGGAGGTTTTTGTACCTTGCCAGAGGAGGTCAACTCCTTGCCCACAGTATATTTGGAATTCCGTGATGTGTTCGATAAAGCACGATCCGAGGTCCTACCTCCGCACCGACCTTTCGTCTGTCCGATCGACCTACTGCCCGGGGCAGTTCTTCCCAGGGGGCGATCCTACCCTCTCTCTCTCCCAGAGACTAAAGCCATGAAAAGTTACATCACAGAGAATTTGGAGAGGGGTTTCATCCGAAAATCTTCTTCCCCCGTCGGAGCGGGTTTCTTCTTTGTAAAGAAGAAGGATGGGTCTCTTCACCCATGCATCGATTACCGGGGTTTGAATAAAATCACGCGCAAGAACCGCTACCCGCTGCCTTTGATTTCGGAGCTGTTTGATCGCCTTCAAGGAGCAACCATTTTTTCTAAATTGGACTTACGGGCGCTTACAATTTGGTAAGGATACGCGAGGGGGATGAGTGGAAGACTGCGTTTAACACCCATGACGGCCATTATGAATACCTGGTTATGCCGTTTGGCCTGTGCAACGCGCCAGCAGTCTTTCAAGACTTCGTCAATGAAATTTTCCGCGACATTCTTAACAAATTTCTCATCATCTACCTAGACGACATCCTAATCTTTTCTAAATCCGTCCAATAGCACATTCAACATGTTCAGCAGGTGCTGTTACGCCTCCGGGAGAACCATCTCTTTGCGAAATTGGAGAAATGTCAATTCCATCTGACGTCTGTGGCGTACCTGGGATACATTATCTCTGACTCCGGGTTCACTATGGATCCAGCGAAACTAAAGGCCATTCTGGACTGGTCCCGCCCGACCACCCTTAAGGCTGTGCAACGTTTTCTAGGTTTCGCTAACTACTACTGTCGCGTCATTCGCAATTTCTCCACCACCGTATCTCCCATCACTGCTCTAACTAAAAAAGGTGCAGATCCCTCATCTTGGTTCGGAACCGCCATTCAAGCATTCAATCTTCTCAAGAAGGCTTTCGTGTCTGCCCCCATCCTCACCCACCCAGATCCTAAACTTCCATTTACCCTGGAAGTGGATGCCTCTGACATCGGGGCTGGCGCCATTTTGTCCCAAAGGACCTCGCCCTTAGCCAGATTACACCCTTGTGCCTTCTTTTCAAAGAACTTTTCTTCCGCAGAACGGAACTATGATGTCGGTAACCGGGAGCTCTTGGCAATCAAGTTGGCATTAGAGGAATGGAGACACCTCTTAGAAGGCACGGAAACCCCCATAACCATCCACACTGACCACAAAAACCTGCTCTATTTATAAGGGGCATGTCGACTGAGCGCCCGACAAGCCCGTTGGGCGTTATTCTTCTCCCGCTTCAATTATTTCATCTCTTTCATCCCTGGCTCCAAGAACCTGAAAGCAAATGCCTTGTCACGACAGTTCCTTGCAGAGGATAGGTCGGAAAAACGGCTTGAGACGATAATCCCTCCCAAATTTATCGTATCCGCCAACTCCTTTGACGTCATGGACAAGATCTGATCTGAGCAATCCCAGACTCCTATGGGGCTTAAGGTCCCGGAGGGAAGACTCTACACCACACTGCAACATCGCAAGAGAGTCCTCGAGTGGTGCCATTCCTCTAAATCTGCAGGACACCCAGGGATACGGAAGACCAAAGACCTCATCCAACGAACCTTCTGGTGGCCAGGGATGTCTAAAGATGTGGAGGAGTTTGTGAAGGCATGTGGCACATGTGCCCGCAACAAAGTACCTCGGGTCAAACCAGCAGGCCTCCTTCTTCCATTACCCATCCCAGATCGCCCTTGGAACCATATTTCTATGGATTTTATCATGGATCTTCCCACTTCCAAAGGGATGAATACTATCCTTGTTGTCATTGATCGCTTTTCCAAGCAGACTCACCTTGTTCCCTTGAGAGGTCTTCCGAATTCCCCCAGGCTCGCGGATGTTTTCATCCAGGAGATCTTTCGTCTCCATGGAGTGCCATCGACCATCGTCTCGGACAGGGGGTCCCAATTCATTTCAAAATTTTGGCGAGCCTTTTCACAAAGAATGGGTATTTCATTACAATTCTCCTCAGGATACCACCCACAGACCAATGGGCAGACGGAGAGAGCCAATCAAAACCTGGAACAGTATCTTCATTGCTTCATAACCGATACACAGGAGGATTGGGTGGATCTGCTACCTTGGGCCGAGTTTGCCCTCAACTCCCTACGTAATGACTCCACTCAAGAATCCCCCTTTTTTGTAAATTTCGGGTTTCACCCATCCCGCTTACCCTCCTCCCCCCTATCCTCTGGGGAACCAGCGGTTGACAAACGTATCACCCGGTTGAAAGACTTATGGAGGAGGATTCAGGAGAACCTAAGAGTGGCCACTGGAAGACAGAAACTCCAGGCAGATCGCCATCGACGTGAATTCTACGTCAGGAGCTGCACTCATTAAGGATAGTATATCATCTGTGTTACCTTTGATCTGTTGTGATTGGATTCTAGGTCAGGAGCTGCACTCATTAAGGATAGTATATCATCTGTGTTACCTTTGATCTGTTGTGATATTATTTGCGCTTGATTTTTCCTTGCACAGATCGCCATCGACGCTTGGTCCCGGAATTCTCTCCAGGAGACAGGGTGTGGCTATCATCCAGGAATATTTGTCTAAGAGTCCCCACTATGAAGCTGGCACCCAAGTTTCTCGGTCCCTTTTCCGTGCTTCGGAAGATCAACCCGGTGGCATATCGTCTGCGTCTTCCACCCTCAATGAGGATTCCTCCGGTTTTTCATGTATCCTTGCTAAAACCTGCATTTCAAAGTCCTCGTTTCTCCAAGACCACTTCTCCTCCACTCCCTCTTCTGATCCAAGGGCAGCAGGAGTACGAGGTCCAGTCTATCCTGGATTCTAGGATCTCCAGAGGAGGAGTACAGTACCTGGTCCACTGGAGGTTTGGACCTGAGGAACGCTCATGGGTCCCCTACCGAGATCTTCACGCCCCTCGACTCCTCCAAGTATTTTATCATAGGAATCCCTCTAAACCGTGCCATGGATGCCCGGAGGTCGCCCCTGAAGGGGGAGGTACTGTAACAACCGGGGAGTCACGCTGCCCTCGGCGTGCTCCCCACTCACCGGCATCACCGCAAGGTTCCTCCGTGCCGCACTCTCTCCTCCCCTCCGGACCGCCCGATCGCTGCCACACTAAGGCGCATGCGCGCACGCCGGCGTCACACAAATAGTGCTGGCTCTGGGCACGCATCCGGCCACTCGCACGGGGGCGCGCCTACACACGGATGCACGCTCCAGCCTCTTAAAGGCACATACCACCCGGACGGCACTGTGCAATCAGAAGCAGGCACATTACCCTGTCCCCTTTAGCTCCACCCTAGGGTGCTCATCTGACCTATCCCTGCCGCAGCCTGGTCCTCCACACACCCCCACCTTGCTACCCTGCCATTGGATCCTCTCTCCTACTTATACCCTGCGGTTTCATTACTCGTCAGCAGAGCATAGAACCAGTTGTTCTCATCATTCTCTGCCTCCCTAGTCCTGTCTTGTCTTGCTATTTTTATGCAAGTAATTATCTTCAAAATAAACGTTAATTTTTGTGTGCAAAAACCAGAATGCCGAGTTCTGTTATGCTGGAGTAATCTATAGCAGGGGTGCGCAAAGTTCCTGAGCTGAACTCCCTGCCTGGCAGCCGCAGTGCTTGCACCCCTCCCCCCCCCCCCCGCCTCCTCTCCTAGGACCCGGCGTCAAATGACGAGGTGAGTCATGTGACGTCACGTAACCTCACAGTTTGACGCGCATTGCCATGGCGATGCGTCGCTGAAGAGCCAGCAGAAAACAGGTAAGGGAGTTAGAGGACTCCTGCCTCTTCCGGCATTTAATTTCAATGCCTTGGGGAAGAGCGCGGGGCCTCTGTAACCGCTGCGCCCCCCCCTAGAAATTCTTGCGCCCCCCAGTTTGCGCAGCCCTTATCTACAGAAAAGACAAAGGACATTTTACAATCCACAAAGTTTTTCTTGGCGTCACAGACACATGCAACTATATAAGGACATGAATAAGGTCATACCAAAATACTGTAGGCCGCTAATAGTTTTAGGTGAAAAATTTATTTTTGTGACGCATTGGACTCTTTCATTTGTTTCCAAACAATGCCCCCCCCCCCCCGCCCCCAACGCTTTGTACATAAACCTCTCAAATGAGGAGAGAAAAAGCAGATGCTGGAAACGCCTCAGGAGCAGCGTGTTTAGTTATTGCATTTTAAATAGTTTTAATTTTAAAAAACTGATATTTTATTATAAAGGACATTCTTTATGTAATTAAGGTTAGGGCAGAACGTTCAAAAATGAACGTCTGCAGTTGAACTATAGCCTTCGTTTTTGGGACTGTTTGCACTTTTACCCCAAGTTCCATTGGTTTTGATATTTGGGAATTTCACAGAACTGTTCTAATGACAGTTAGGATGAACATTTAGGGGCTTGTTCTATACCAGGCAAAGCGCTGTTTTCGGCAAACATATCCCCCAGACTTCAGTTGGGAATTTTGTCTGACAACAGCCCAATTGGACACTTTGGTTGATACAGAATAAGCCCCTTAGGCCTTTGCTCGCGTTCAAGGACTGATTCCAGCCTATTCTGAGCCACAATAGGCTGCCAACTGAGTTTTTAAAGAACTGTGTTGATATGGCTATTCTTTATTAGAAGAAGGTATTTTTTTAACATGAGCAGCGTTCTTTGAAGTGTGAAGCTGAGAAGATGCTGGGGGCCAAAGGTGAAGGCTGAGCAATAGGAGTGTACTTTCCAGTCACAGAGTGAGTTGAAAGAGGTGCTAGAATAAGTCTATTGATATTCAGTGTTTTGAACTGCCAACAATAGCGGTGGCACAGAGGTCATAGCAGCTGCACAAGCCTAAATCGTACATTAGTGGAGTGAGATTAAATGTATCTGATTTAACTACTTCAGTTCCAGAGAGACATGCTACCCATTGCTTTTTATGTTGCATAACATCGAAACTGCAAAGCACTTCTGCAGAATTCTTTGTGGCGCCTATAAACCAATATGGAAGGTCCTTATATATTTGTTGGTTTTCGGATATGAACACATGATTAAGTGTTACATTTTTTTTATGATGCAGAATAAAGTTCATTTTGGTTTAAATAAAAGGTATTTCGCAAAAAAAAATTATCAACTTTTCCCGGGAATAATTTGACTCCCAGAAACCATTACTGAAAAAGAGTCTTTCATAATGTTGCCATTCGTATTATAATATAGAAAAGTTTATTGGTGATTCTACAAACTGATTTGCAATATGTCTCTGCCAGAGAAAATACCTTAATATGCTAGGTACTATATATATATTTTTAAAAAATCCTGCCATTAATAGAACATGTGGAACATGTTTTTGAGTTTGAAAACAGAATAGGTGTTCTGACTTTTTTAATCCGTTCAAGGTACCAACACATTGAAATAGACAAGTCTATTTCCCATGGACGTAAATCACTCAGGCTCACGAGCCATGTGTACCTTTGCATGGTTTGCAAACGTTTGCTATTGCATCAAAAATTGAGAATACTCCTGAATTCTTGACTTGATTGGGCAGTAAATGAGAATATCTCACTATTAAAGGTGTTGCAGCTCCAACATTAACCAGCTATGATTTGTGTGTGTGTGTGTGTGTGTGTGTGTGTATGTATGCATGCATGTATATATATATATATATATATATATATATATACAGTGTTCGACAAACCTATACATTTGCTCGCCCCGGGCGAGTGGATTTAACATCGTGGTGAGCTCCTATTGGCCCAATAAGCACACGTTTGGTACTAGGTGGCGAGTAGATTTTTTTGTGTGGCGAGTAGATTTTTGGTGATTTGTCGACCACTGTGTATATATATATATATATATATATATATATATATATATATATATATATACAGTGGTCGACAAATCACCAAAAATCTACTCGCCACACAAAAAAATCTACTCGCCACCTAGTACCAAACGTGTATATATATATACACACACACACACACACACACACACACACACACACACACACACACACACACACACACACACGGATATCACATAGAATGTAAGCTCTTCAGGGCACGGACTTCTTTTCCAAATGTTTAATTTTATGTCTGTAGCACTTATTCTCATAGTGTGCCATATTCTATATCTGCCGAGTTTTGTTTGTTGGAGACATGCGGGGGACATGGCCGGAACTGCCGATTCGATAGATGTAGAATTATCCCCTATGTCTCCTATTATTTTGTCACGTCAAGCGCTATGTCCATGGATGGCACTATATAAATAAAGACATACATATACATTTAATGTGTGCATCAATCGTAGGCTTGCATTAGGAATGACGCATCTTTACTCTATCAAACATTATTTGAATTCACTGTGATTTCTTTTTTTACCTTTATGTGGACAAACACATCCTGCTCTCTGCTTCATACAGAAGGGAGATGAGACACAATGAAATCTTTACAGATGGATGTCTTTCTAACAGCAAAGGGAGTTACATTTTCCCCAACAAATACTACAATCACACCAGAAATACAATATTTATTTTATCACTAGTCTTCAGAACCCTTACTCTTGAGGAGCACGTTGCACACTTTTTCATACTTTTAGCTTCCCTTTTTGCTGCAGCACGTTTTGATGCTTTTGCTCAGATCTTTGAGCTCCAGCAGTGTGGATAATTATTGCTACTCAGTCAGGGGGCTCGGCTGGGCTTCCTGCGGCGGCCTTTCGTCCCACTGCCCAGCCTTTGTTTACACTGAACTCATTTCAGTCCTTTGAAAATGAAAAGTTAAAACTTTACCAGTGTTAAACACAGCCAGGAAATGATTGTCCTTCTGCTGTCCTTCTCCAGGCCAAAGGTCCATTCTACCACGTTGTGTGTGCAAACCTCACTTTGTTTGCATTGCCTGGAACAGAATAAAATAGTGAATACGATTTCTCCATCGACCTTTCGAACGTACGTTTAGTTATTTTGGATATATCAATATCCAGCTTTTAATTAAACATAGCAATAGACCAGCAGGAACATGCGATATCGAAGCAAAATACTTCCTAACAAAGCTGAATTGTTTTCTTCTGTGCCTGACCCACTACGACTCTTCCTATGTGTAACAGCAACAGGAAAAGTGCCAACAGGCACCAGTGCTTCCCACAAAAGGACAGTCCAATTCATTCTATTCTTTCCTATCTAACAGGCACCAAGTACAAAAGGTCCCCACCAAGCAGGGAACAATCCTTTGTGTCTGTCCCAAACACTACGCTACAGCTCGTTACAGTAACAAAATCTCCCTTTCACGGCTCACACTAACGTTGAAACACCAGCAGTCTGTTTTTCTTCTTCACTTTTTCATTTATATACATTATTTTTTATCCACACATCCCCCAGTATAGTTTAGGGTAAAATGACATACGAGAGGCTTTGCAATGGGCTACAGGTCAGTGGCAGTGACAGGGTTAAAGATGGGTTGCCTTGTGGCTTGCTTGCCATTCTCCTCGGATCGCTGTTCTGTTGGAATCATTGGCATTTTCGCTCGGACACAAACATACACACCGTATATATTAAACTTTACACAGTGCTATGCAGGCAATATTGGTGTCGAAGGTAGAGGAAGTGACCGACGATTCTCTACTACACCAAACACTGTCCTATTTTTACCCTTCTATCTGTAGCTTCCAGGTCTCCATTTGAAAAAGCTGTAAAACGTATCTGAAGTTTTAAAACAAATATTTAAAATGGTAAAAGTAGCGTTGGGACTGTGTTTCTTGTGTCACTAGTCTTGCAAATCCAATATCCTTGACCTCAGAGCCTGCGATGCTCCCCACCGCAACATCCCACAAATAAAGCACACACACAAAGGTCTGGCGATACCATAACTGAGCCCTGTCTGGAAAGGTTACTCTGCACTTACCCCCCCAACCAGCCACCGCGACAGAGACAACATAACCACAACAGACACCTCAACTATAAATATATTCAATACAAGTATAACACGCAGACAACACAATGTAAGCAAAAGGGGAGGGCAGGAAAACACAGTGAGGGGCGCAGCATGCTCTGCTGCCCCTCACTGCCCTCCTTTATACTCTCCCTCCTCTGGGGTGTCGGTAGTCACCAAGATGGGAGGGGGCAGGAGGAAAAAGTGGAAGTGGGGAGAGCCTGGGCCTTGTGGTCATGCCGCACTTTGCCTGAGGCTCCATGCTTTCTTTACTCAGTGAGCAGCTGGTACTTTAATCATTAGGCCATGCGTATAATGCCCGCGATGGGAACGCCGCCCAAAAACAAATACATTGCCGCCGCCGCGTGCGCTTATAGTAAGCGCAACGGCGGCAATTGCGACAGAGTGACATCGCGTCGCGGACTTTGGAAGCCGGGAATATTTCATTTTTCAAGGGCTGTCGCCTCATGTGACAGCCCCTGAACAAATCAAATGTCCGGAAGCCCGCGCCGCCGCCGCAAAGCGAAATATAACTTTAGCTAGCGGTGACGGTTGACATCACCCGTCCCATCGCGGGCACTATACGGGCGGCCTTAGGGGAGAAGGAGCGGCTCAGTGAGTAGAGACACTGACTGGCACTGAGTTTGAAGCAGGGGAACCTGGTTCAATTCCCGATGTCGGCTCCTTGTGACCTTGGGCAAGTCACTTTATCTCCCCGTGCCTCAGGAACCAAAAACATAAATTGCAAGCTCCACGGGGCAGGGACCTGTGCCTGCAAAATGTCTCTGTAAAGCGCTATGTAAAACTCGCAGCGCTGTACAAGAACATGCTATTATTATTATCATTTGCTACTGGTGGGTACTGTACAGGTTTTAAATACTTTACATACACACACACATCACGTCCAACATCCATCAGCAACCCCCAGGTAATGTTTCCCTGACGCATTTTAACCGTCACATAATTTCACTCGAGTAAACCATTTCCCTCCTGTACAATACACATCAAAATGTATTTTAAATTAAATTTATATATGCAGTGTATTTACTTGGACCTAAATGTGTTTGGTGTTGATGATTTCAGATTTCCCACCATTCACTAAAGTTTATATTTCCGAAAGCGTCTAGCCGTTACAGAGAATCTCCCTTTGTTCTTTCTACTGGACTACAAAAGCAAACTGGAATGCGCTGGGTACGAAATTACGCCTTAAACTTGGTTTGAAAAGGTAAGTACCTGCTAAATTAACCACCATGCAATTACAGCATTGCCTGGAGGTGTCCAGAGTGGTGCCTAGTAGCTAATAAAGTCACTTTCCCTCTGAATAAAGCTTTAATATAAGCAGTATTATAGAGCTGTGAGTATAGTGATTAAATATTAGAACACAGTAGCCAGACAGGCTCAGTTTGCAATGCTTTGCACTGTCATTATGTATTTATGAGGGTCCTGACAAGACTCAGTGTTATATACCAGCAGCGCTGGGTTTGGTGTT
Organism: Ascaphus truei; assembly: GCF_040206685.1. Lineage (NCBI taxonomy): Eukaryota > Metazoa > Chordata > Amphibia > Anura > Ascaphidae > Ascaphus > Ascaphus truei. Next base: position 15,814,958 of record NC_134495.1, on the reverse strand, counting down.
AAACAACTCAACAACTACAGGGTGTTCTGTAGAACAACTCATGAAACAGGACTACAAACAGCTCACTCCCTTGCACGCCTCACTGGATCATTCATAACCAGTGGTCACGCAGCTTGAAAAAAAAAAAATCAGCATTGTGCCTGATTACAAGACATCCCAAACCTATTAAACATTGGCCCCAAACCATTTTTTTTTCTATTTTAATAAATCACTTTTACTGTAAACAGAAAAAAAATGGAACTGCAAGAGTGTTGATAATTGGTACTCGGGGGTTGCAAATAGTAAGGTAGTTACTCTATACCAGGGGTAGCCAACTCCACCTCCAGTACCAACAGGTCAGGTTTTCCGGCTATCCCTGCTTCAGCACAGGTGGTGCAGTTTCGAATGAGCCACCTGTGCTGAAGCAGGGATAGCCTGTAGACCTGGCCTGTTTGTAGATCTTGAGGACCGGAGTTGGCTACCCCTGGTATATACCTCCTAGTAAGGCCTCGGACATAGTGCAGGCGCGCGACCAAAAGTGTAACGTCACGCGTGCCTACACTTGCCGAGATTCGAGGCCTGCATGTTTGCGCGTTTTGGGGGGGAGGGGAGGGCGCGGCCGCAATGTCACGGAGCTCACGTGACCCGGCCGTAGCACGGGAAATTCAAACTTGGTTGTCGCGCCAAGCACCGGTCGCCCCGTCACGCTCGCACTATAGACATATTGGCGTCCTCGTGTTTGTTTTCAGCGCAAGCTGCATCACTCGGCCCGTCTCCTGCACTATGGACGCAGCCCGAGAGTGGTTCGCTCACTGTTCCTGTCATTTGTTGCTGTTTTTCTTTTTAACGAAACTCCACTGTACAGTAGGTGAAAAGTTCAGATAAATTGCAACTGCCTTTAGTTAATGAGGTTAGAGATAGGATAAGCGGTTCTTTCAGTCTTTCTGCCTCTTGTCTTTCCTGTTTATTAGCAGCAGAGAATATGAAATCCAAGGGGACAAAGGAGGTAAGGGGTCCTTTGTTTCTCTTAAACCCATCACTGATGCTATTGTTAAGGTCTTTGTCAAAGCTTCTAAACTTCAAACTCTCATCTCCCCTTCCTTATAATAAAGGAGACTGTGCAGGAGTAATACTAGTCTTTATTAAAATTTGGAGGGTTAGTCATTAAACTGCAATAGTGCAGTTCAGGGCACTCCCGTGGGATTTTATGCAGTGGCAAAAGGGATCCTTGTCTTTACTAAAAACGGTTGCCGATCTGATACCCCCATTAAACTCCCTTCTGCTCTGTGGCCATCACATCATATCATTTGCCAGAACTCCTTCCCAGGGTGCTTTTCCTCATCAAACATTCTACTTGCCCCCCTTATTTTGTTGTTGTTAGCACTTCCCGAATATACCAGGGAGAGAATACCATGGCTGGTGAGTGAAATGCATGGGTACTCCCAATATCCCTGCGCATTCCAAGGTGTTACAACTGGAAAGACGCCAGCTCCCATATCTATTTTACTGTAAAGAATCCGCATTTATTTGAATCAAATATTTTGGAAAGTAAGTCTCTTGTTTGTAAAGAATAGCTCATTTCTGAGATTATGAAATATTATTCCTGACATTACAATCATTTGTCACAAATTCACAATTTAGAGGAGGTTTAAAGCAGCAAAACATGTGAAATCTTATGGGTTTTTTTTTTTTAAATAAATAATCTCTGTAGCATTATATATATATATTTTTATTTTTTTCAACTCCTAATGCCATTTTGAATGAGTTTTAAAGTATCCTTTATAAAGCAGGTTTTAGCCCACCTCCCAAGCAGTGCAAAATCTTTGCAACCCTTTCCTGCTTGTGATAATGTGTTGCCAATGTTCCCAGCAGTTTGAGCTGAAAACTGAAACAATAGATAATGTTACCTTAGTAATATAAGGATACATTGTAGCTGCTGAGTTACACTGACTGAAGGATTGATTGAAACTAAATGGCGGCCGTTTTGTTAGGCCCACAATAAGGATTTTTACATATTTATAACAGGAGCACCAAACGATTGCCAGTTTAGGTAAGGATGAAGAATTGTGCATTGTCACATATACAAATAAGAATTTAAAAAAAGGAGGGGAAAGTAGTATTGCTGTTATGAAATAACAAAGTGGAAACTCAATGTTTAAGGCTAATATCAAGTCCGTCCTCGTTGTTACATCATTCCAATGTGCTTATATATGTATATCTTTATTTATATAGTGCCATCCAGGTACATAGCACTTCCCAGCAATAATACACGACATAATATTATAACACAGAATGGGAATAAGCGCCTTTCCAACATAAAACAATAGGAAAAGGAGTCTCTGCCCCAAAGAGCTTACAATCTAAGTATTTCATTCTTACTCCATAGGTCTCAATTGTGTCAGATGTTTCTACCTTTGTATGTATATTTTGCATGTAAATCCCTGGAAGATTGCATTGTAAAGGGAATATAACTGGCAGATTAGTGAGATTAAAAGAATAACAAATGTGAAATCTCAACCGATGCCTACGCAGACCCCGTGGAAATCGTGCCATAAAAGTAGCGCCATGGCATGAAGTGCAACCCGTATCCAAACAGCAAAACCACAGAGTTCCTGAGGTTTTAAAGGCAGGTCTAGTGCCCTACGATATTTTGGTCTGGTTGGCGCCATTGGCAGGGTGTGGCTGGCACTGCACCAGCATCACTTGTTCCTGCTCACTGACCTGCAGCCTATTCCCGGTGGTGTATTTTTATTAGGATACATATGCAAACTCGTCCTGGTTACTCTCCTACCCTCTCTGAAAATGAACATCATGCAATGTTATATAAAATAGAGTGCTACTGTGCTAATGCTCAGATGGGGCTCGAGTTATAAACTTTTACCTATAGTGAAATACTACATGTAACAGTGGGGTGATCACTTATAAGTCCACCAATGATAATGCTAGTGATACAAGTCAGAAAAACATAATAAAACAAATAGATTCCAGCACTTCTAATATACAGTAGGGCCCCGCTTCTCAGCGATCCGCCAATACGGCGGTACCAAGGGGGTAATGTCTGCGCATGCGCAGAACGGGGACGGCTAACTTCTCGCATGTGCAGAAGGGGGGGGGGTGGCCGAGAACGCGCATGCGCAGAAGGGGGGGGACTGCAAGTCTTCACATGCGCAGAAGGTTAGGAGACGCCGAAAATCGCTGGTTCCGCTTTTTGCCGAATTTTCGCTTTGCGCCGGCGCCATGGAACTGAACCCCCCGAATGAGCGGGGGCCCTCCTGTAATTGTCCAGATATCAAAATAAATTGTGGATCAAACCATATATGCAAGCCCAGTGAGGTGAACGCAAAGGTGCTTCAGATGATCTTGATGGTGTTCTCAGGACTTGTGGGAACAAACACATAAGAGAATCATAGTGTATATTGTGAGAGGATACAAATACTAAATTACGTTCTAACGTTAGGACAGACAAACACACCACTGACTGGACAAACGTATACACATACAATGACAAAAAAACAGTTATGCTGAATATGACAATTTAATAACCCACGCCGACTGTTCTCTGTCTTTGATACTCTACTCAAACCACCCTCAGCTGCCTCTCCTTCCTCCATCTCCGCTCAGGACTTTGCTGACTATTTTAAGGAAAAGGTGGAATCCATACGGCAGAACATCCCCTCTGTTTCTTCCCCCCATCCTACACCTCTTCCTAACTCTCCTCCTGCCTTCCTTGAGTCTTTTTCCACTGTCTCAGAGGAGGATGTATCGCTGTTGATCTCCTCTTCTCCCTCTACCACTTGCCCTCTTGACCCCATTCCCTCCCATCTCCTAAAACCTCTAGCTCCTACTATAATCCCTACGCTTACACACATTTTTAACTCCTCCCTCTGCTCTGGAACCTTTCCATCCTCCTTCAAACATGCAACAGTCATACCATTACTCAAAAACAGCAAGCTTGACCCTACCTGTCTTTCTAACTATCGACCTGTCTCCCTCCTGCCTTTTGCCTCTAAACTACTTGAACGTCTTGTATTCTCTCGCTTGCTCCATTTTCTCAACACCTATTCTCTCCTAGACCCTCTACAATCTGGCTTCCGCACTGCTCACTCCACCGAAACAGCCCTCACTAAAATAACTGACGACCTCCATGCTGCCAAAGACAGAGGTCATTACACTCTGCTCATATTACTCGACCTCTCTGCAGCATTTGACACCGTGGACCACCCTCTTCTCCTTCACATTCTCCATACTCTAGGTATTCGGAACAAAGCTCTATCCTGGATCTCATCCTACCTCTCCCATCGTACTTTTAGTGTCTCTTCTGTTAACACCTCCTCCTCCTCTATTGATCTCTCTGTGGGGGTACCCCAGGGCTCTGTCCTGGGACCTCTTCTCTTTTCTCTGTATACACTCTCTCTAGGTAACCTAATAACATCTTTTGGGTTTAATTATCACCTCTATGCCGACGACACACAAATATACTTTTCAACACCTGACCTTACACCTGCTGTACAAACCAAAGTTTCTGAATGTCTCTCTGCTATATCATCCTGGATGGCCCGCCGACTCCTTAAACCCAACATGGCTAAAACAGAGCTCCTCATACTTCCTCCCAAACCTGGCCCTACTACCTCCTTCCACATTACTGTTGGAACTACAATCATTCACCCAGTAGCCCAAGCACGCTGCCCAGGGGTCACATTCGACTCCTCTCTCACATTCGCCCCTCACATTCAAAACATTTCTAAAACTTGTCGCTTTTTCCTCCGCAATATAACTAAGATACGCCCTTTCCTCTGTTTTTCGACTGCTAAAACTCTGACTCAGGCCCTCATTCTCTCCCGTCTTGATTACTGTAACCTCCTGCTGTCCGGCCTTCCTGCCTCTCACCTGTCTCCCCTACAATCTATCCTAAATGCTGCTGCCAGAATCACTCTACTCTTTCCTAGATCTGTCTCAGCATCTCCCCTCATGAAATCCCTCTCCTGGCTTCCGATCAAATCCCGCATCTCACACTCCATTCTTCTCCTCACTTTTAAAGCTTTACATTCTTCTGCCCCTCCTTACATCTCATCCCTAATTTCTCGGTATGCACCATCCAGACTCTTGCGTTCTTCTCAAGGATGTCTTCTTTCTACCCCCTTTGTATCTAAAGCCCTCTCCCGCCTTAAACCTTTTTCACTGACTGCCCCACACCTCTGGAATGCCCTTCCCCTCAGTACCCGACTAGCGCCCTCTCTATCCACCTTTAAGACCCACCTTAAGACACACTTGCTTAAAGAAGCATATGAATAGCACTGTGGATATTCTAAACACGATACATAATGCTTGGCCCCCTGCAGACGCACTTACCAGAACTCCCTCCTACTGTCTCTGTACGTTCTCCCTACCTACCAATTAGACTGTAAGCTCCTCGGGGCAGGGACTCCTCTTCCGAAATGTTACTTTTATGTCTAAAGCACTTATTCCCATGATCTGTTATTTATATTATCTGTTATTTATTTGATTACCACATGTATTACTACTGTGAAGCGCTATGTACACTAATGGCGCTATATAAATAAAGACATACAATACAATACAATACAATAAACAAATAGTAACATTTTATAGAAAAAATGTATTAAAAAAAAGTTAGGTCACACAGGGAACGTCACATGTTTTTCCCTGTGTGACCTAGAGTAGTCTGGTTTGATCCACAATGTATTTTGATATCTGGACAATTATATTAGAAGCGCCTGGAGTCTATTTGTTGTATCATGCAATGTTAGTAAAACCCCAAAGTCTCTTCCTCTTTTGGAAATGCAGCGCGCAGTTCTCGATGGACACATTGTAGCTTGTTACAGCTGGAGATGGTGCTCAGTGTTCCAACAAGAGACTGCTTTATACGTGCAACAGTTCCAGCCACCAAAGTTATCCGGGACTGTCCCTGTGTGCACAGGTCATAGGTCAAGAATACCTGTAGCTTGTTACAATCAATAAACAAATAATGCTTTATTTCAAATAAATCTATTCATAGGTTACATTACTCTTTCCCCAAGATATTACCAGTTCCAGTTGAGCCTTCTAAAAATGTGTTTTAGCTTCCCCTGTACAGAAAAAGAAGACTTGTCAGACCTTTAAAAGCTCAGTATTTGCTATTAAATCTACGAGCAACTGTCCTGCTGGTCCAACTTCAATTCTTTCCTGTCGGAAGACTTAGCCTAAATAATTTGTATGACCCAGGGGTTCTCAACTGCAGTCCTCAATACCCTCCAACAGGTCAGGGTTTAAGGATATCCCTGCTTCAGCACAGGTGGTTCAAATCAGAGGCTCAGTCGAAGGCTGCACCACCTGTGCTGAAGCAGGGATATCCTGAAAACCTGACTTGTGTTGGGGGGGGGGGGGTTGGGGGTGAGGGTCTTGAGAGCCCCTGGTATAACCTGTTTGCTGTCAGTGTTGCCTACAAAACACCCCTCTGGTAGCAAAAAGATTAGGACAGAGATGTGGAGAAAGTTAATTGCAATGCTCAGTATCACTATGCAATCCACAATGCTTTAAGCCAAACACCTGCACGTAGGCAGCTCAACCGACTGCGGAGATAAATAAAGAACTTCTCAGGCCTCTCACAGCACAGGCCTTGCTTGATCCTGATTCAAGAATCCCCCCTGCTGGTCTGTGAACAAACTGTCTTTCTATCCGTACGCTTCCCTTTTTAAACTCAGCCAGGAGCACAGAGCCCTCAAAAGCCAGCTAGGAATTTCCAAAAGGAAATGAGATAATTGAGGTTTATTTTCCCAAAGTTAGCTGCTCAACTCTTATTTGGTAACTTTTTGTTAGAAACAATCATATATTAGGGGTAGCACGTTTCACAGTTCATTGTATAAAAGAACGAGTATATGATATACCACCAAAATACATTAATTGGGTTAGCACTTATACTGAGACTATACAACAGCGAGCATTACATTATAAGGGTTCCATGTAAAAATGGTTTTCAGGCAACAGGTGAGATGTCTTTTCCCAGAATCCCTTGCTGCAGTGGAAGCACTGTATGCTAGGTGATAATGGTGAAACGCAGGGTTGCAAACCTATCTACGACATGTGAATATGATCACAAGTGATCTTTTTATTTGATATATATCCAGTGTTCGACAAACCTATACATTTGCACGCCCCGGGCGAGTGGATTTAATATCGTGGCGAGCTCCTATTGGCCCAGGCATCACACGTTTGGTACTAGGTGGCGAGTAGATTTTTTTGTTGGGCGAATAGATTTTTTGGTGATTTGTCGACCACTGTTTATATTCTATATATATATATAAATGTAAATACAACTGTATGCTCATCTGCATGTCTTAGGCAGGTCTGCAACCCCGCCTTTCCCCATTATCACCCAGCACACAGCACTTCCACTGCAGCAAGGGATTCTGGGAAATGACATGCAAATGAGCACACAGTGCCACTTTTTGCTTCAAAAACCATTTTTAACATGGTTCCCTATAGGCTTAAGGTTGCTGTATGGTCACCGCTTTGAGCACAGCCAGGGTTAAGGTGCATACCCATAAAACCACCCACAGACAGCTGTTTCGACCTATATAGATATATATATATATATATATTCACAAAATTTTACTTTTATACGCTATGGGGCGTGCGCTTTCTTTACTGTTTTTTCTTTAGGCATCTACTAGATGTGGTTCATCTTTTGAAGTTAGCCCTGACCACCCTGACCCCACTCGCTGAAAGCGTTGGCACTTCAAGAATTACACTGTGGACACTGAACAGGACTGTTTATTTCTCCATTATGTATATTATTTATTGTTTTTTATTGCTTTGTTTATACGTATATATTGTATAGATCATTCAATTTATTCACATTAATTGGTATACAAGACGAGAACATTGTGTTGTGGATTTACCATAGGGCTATGGATTGACAGATGAAGATAGAAATAATTATAGAAGAAGGTGATAGAAGAATTTTGTTACTTGTTCCGGATCTTCAAGGTGGATGGCATTGGATTGACTTTGACGTCGCGGTACGAGAGCTTTCAGAAACGTCGGGATTCGGAGGGTCAACACTTCTAAAAGGTAAGAAAAATATTGAATGTAAGTAAATGTCTTTTTTTCAGGTTTTTTTATTGTATTTTTTTCTTTTTATGTTTTTCATTGCCCATTGACTGATAATGTATTAATCTGTGCCCGTTTAGGATACAGATAAATACAGTGACAGTCAATGCAATTTTTGATAAAAGTGTTTTTTCTATTGATTGTTGTATTTTATTTTTCTGTTTATTGTTTGGCTTAAATTGTTTGCAATGTGGATGGCTTGTTTTTATTTCATTTTCCGATTGTTTAGCATTTTTATTTAATTATTTCTTTTGTTGGCTACTGGTTTTAATTGATGTGTTGCCTAGTGGATTTATTAATTCATTGATTTGTTGGCAAGTGGTTTAAATTCATCATTTGTTTTGTTGGCTAGTGTTTAAAATTAATTAATTGGTTGGCTAGTGCTTTTATTTAATTATTTAATTGGTTGGCTAGTGCTTTTTCTTGAATTGGGGTGTTTAGGTGCTTGTGTATGTTTTATTATTGTGTATTTTTGGCATTCATGCTTTTTTATTAGTGTGACCATTGACTGCTATAGTGGCTTATCATGCCCATATTATATGGGTATGATGTACCACTATGCCAATCAATGGGTACAGAGTGGTATAGTGGTCCTGGGGTCGGTGGTTAGGTCTCCTGGGTGGGTAGCGGGGGAGGGTGGGTTAACCCCTTAGTTACTATAGCGGTTATTAACCGCTAAGGTGATTAAGAGGTATGGGGCCATTAGTTTTTTTCTTCTTATATTCATTCTGGCAACGGAGGACATGGTCCTGTAGTATGCTGATGAGGATGTCTCATAATGGCAGGGGTAAGTAGAAAGGTGTATTTACTTTATTTATAATGGCTGGCTAATGTTTGATTTCATAATGGGCAAATGAGCTATTATTCATACTTTATTTAAATGTTAGCAAAAAAAAATATGTTGCCACAGGATTAATACCACAGGCCAGCGGGGACCACCCGAGGGCCCCCAGACACACGTGGGGACCACCCGAGGACCCCCGGACACCCGTGACCTCTGGTACCAATCATGTGGAGGTAGAGCAGGTGGGTATTAATGTTTATTGTGGGTAGGTGGGGTGGGTGAAGGGGGTTGCAGCAGAGGCAGTAGGAGCAGATACAGTAAGGGAATGAAAAAATGCTTGGAACAGGCAAAGCTAATAACAAATATGAAAGAATGCCAACGTCTGAGGATTTACAGCTGGGAGGGCTGAGTGGTTCTTACCTGGCGTCACATTTCATGTGCAAAACGTCTTTCAAATAATGTCATGTGTAAGTATAGTTCCTAAGTTTTTGCGAACCATTATACCAGCCTTCAAGTGGCTGTCTCCACAACTCTCGGCGCTACTTACTGTTCCATCCTGCAATATAATCTGTCATACTCACTGGTTTCAATCAGCGTGCCACTAAAACCCACACTATGCTCAGTCACCTACTTATCTACAGCTTTGTAACACGTCATATTCTTCTGTGATACTGCCGTTTTTCTTTCTCTGTGTAGTTCTAGCCCCCTGCAAGCCTAAATCTTTAACCCTGTTCCCACCCAGGACACAGGACAATGATGAAAAGTTTGCTTGTGGAACAAAAAGGTCATTAAAATCCTATTCTAAATCAGGGGTGGCCAACTCCAATCCTCAATGGCCACCAACAGGTCAGATTTTAAGGCTATCAGTGCAGTCTTCACTGGGCCACTGATTCAGCCACCTGTGCTGAAGCAGGGATATCCTGAAACCTTGACCTGTCGGTGGCCCTTGAGGACTGGCATTGGCCACCCTGGTTTTGAATATGATTTTAATGACCTTTTTACTAAAGCATGTTCATCTCATCTTTATGCTTCAGCTGATGACCCCTTTTTAAAACCACAAATGCACAAGAAATACATTTTTTTTAAAAATCTATTTTTGCCAAACCTCGCCTCATCAAGTACTATATCTGTCTGGTGACGTTCATGCTTTTGTTTACGTTTCATCCTGCCCCCTTCTTTATGACATCATCAGTAAGTAAGCTGGATATTGGTCCTGACCTCCGGGAAATGTAGCGGTAAAGTAACAGTTCACTATTTTATAATGCCATTGCTTACATATTCTTCCTATCCTTATCTCACTCCTGTCCAAACAACAACTTCCACTATTATCTCCTACCGCCATTTTTCGTAACTTGTTGATTGTTCTTATTATTATCATCATCTTTTATTTGCGAAGTGCGAACATATTCCGCAGCGCAGTACAGAGTCACGTATATTATATAAACAGTTACATACAGGTGAGGACAGACATGCACAAACAGATACAGAAGGTACTAAGTGTCCTGCTCGTAAGAGCTTACAATATAGAGGGAATGAGGTACCTGCTCGTAAGAGCTTACAATATAGAGGGAATGTTGAAACAAGAAGGTACAGAGGCTGCTTACTGTAGCAGTATTGTATTGCATTGTAGTATTGTAGGATACGGTGTGGCTCAGGTTAGAATATGGCCCAGTCTGACAGCTGAAGCCATTAAGGTTTTGGGGGGCGGGTAGTGTTACATAGGGTGGAGATTGGTCCAACCACACAGCTAGCCCAATGGAGTTAGGGGGATGGGAGTTGGTTAGAGGTATGGCAATTAGGCTTCCTTGTTAAACCTGTATTGTTTCTTCACACCCATGGGTATTATAGATCTGCCTTTTGTCCAAAGCGATTGGATTAACAATTTGCAAATAAACCCTGCTACGTTTGCCCTGGAAATAATAGTTGAAATACTTATTTTTGTGTTCAGAAAGCCTTAACCCGCCCCTGGAATACGCCAGCATTGACAATTTTTTCCATGTTTGCACATGCTGCTGTTACTTAATGGATCTCGCCGATCCATAAAAACCATTACCGACGATGTTTCAGTCTGAGCGGAATGCCCAGGGAAAAAAAAACATGGTCTTTCTTGTTTTCCTTTTCACTAACTAAAACCTGCAACAACAAAAAAATTACAAAAGCTATTAATCTTTCATTACATTGAAGGGATGAAATAGAATCACTTATACGATCATTCTTTCTTTGCACCCCCAGCATGCATGCCTCCTGCGAACTTCAAAGGTCTTGAAGTGAAGTTGGTTTAACTTTGCTGGTGGTGAACCAAATAAAAATCGGTTTACTTTAGTTTTGCAATGTTTTTGAACAATAAAAACATTGGCATTGGACTGCAGAATAACAGGTAATGTGGTGAGGGAGTATTTCTGTATCTACGGCCATGGGTGTGTGGATAATTACAAGAGACAATGTAGCAACACATGACAGCGCTTTCTACCTGCTGCTACCATACCAAAGTTAGGCCGCGCTTATAGTGCTGGTGACAGTCGGGTCAAGACAAATGCATTGATGCCGTTGCGTGCGCTTATAGTAAGTGCGACGCGACGGCTTGGATCGGGATCGCTGGAAGTCATTTCAATTTGATTTTTACCAGCGACCGCAGCTCCAAATCGCCGTCGCCGGCACTATAAGCGTGGCCTTATTCGCTGCATCTGTGTGCTACGATGTTTGGACATCATGACAGATAGAAAAGCGGAGGAATTGCATATAAATAAATGGCACACTGGGCAGAAAATAAAGTTAGTCATCGCTGAAACCTAAATCTAATATTGACTACCTTTTCATCTGAAAATGAATAAGCAGCAACAATTTGTATATGTATGTATATCTTTATTTATATAGCGCTATTAATGTACATAGTGCTATATAATACACGTGACAATCATATAAATAACAAATAATACAAATAACAAATAATGGGAAGAAGTGATTCAGACATAAAATTAATATTTAGGAAAAGGAGTCCCTGCTCCAAAGAGCTCACAATCTAATTAGTAAGTAGGTAGAACGCACAGAGACACTAGGAAGGTGTTCTGGTAAGTGCGTCTGCAAGGGATCAAGGTCGATGTATGAGGTGTATAGTATCAGCCACAGAGCTACTCATCTGCTTCCTTAAGGAGGTGGGTTTTAAGATGGGTCTTAAAGGTGGGTTAATGATATCCTTATATAGTGCATTCTGATCACAGCTTTTTGTCTGAATATTTTATTTACAGATACCGGAGATACCTAGGTCATGTTCATCAAGTGGAACTTTTCCACAATACGTTTTCCAGCGCCAGAAACACTACTTATAATAATAGCATGTTCTTGTATAGCGCTGCTAGTTTTACACAGCGCTTTACAGAGACATTTTGCAGACACAGGTCCCTGCCCCGTGGATCTTACAATCTATTTTTGGTGTCTAAGGCACAGGGAGATAAAGTGACTTGCCCAAGGTCACAAAGAAGCGGACACCAGGAATTGAACCAGGTTCCTCTGCTCCAAACTCAGTGCCAGAGTCAGTGTCTTTACTCACTGAGCCATTCCTTCTCCCATGGCCAAATAAGAGTTATTCTGTATCCCTAAAAGGGCGGCAGTTTTATTTTCAGGTGGCAGAGTTTATGTCCATTTAAAAAGTTACTTGCAGCTACTATTGCCTGACGTGGGAATGAACACAACAAAGAAAGCAGGCTGTGGGTGGACTGATAATATAACGGACTTGCTGTAGCCGATAGCCGATAGTAAACAGCTACATTTTTAAATTATATATCTTAGGGACGCACTGTAGATGACCCATTGGTGAAGGTCAAATGTCCTGAGTGACTTGCTTTATATGTCTACTAGCTGAAACTACCCGGCAATGCTCAGGAATTCCACGAGTTCAAAAAAAATACTGCAAATTTACAGTATAAATGGATAATTTAATTTTTTTAGTTTCTTAATGATGAGTTTATTCAACATGATGTTGAATAAAATGGTATGTTACCTGTGAGCTATAAGGCGTGGAATCGTTTATTTAACATGGTGTTGAATAAAAGGTGATTGGTTAAAGTTATTGTTTAATAAAGATTGCTGTGCCCTTTACCATGATGTTCGTGTGTCGCGTCCAGTTATTTTAGTTACGTTTGGTTAAGGCCTGTGTCCTGCGCCAGACATGCTCCCCCGCTGTGTTTGCTAGCTTTTTGGGGCATTCTGCCTGAGCATTTTTCATTGACTCTTCTGACTTGGGAGAGTTGTGTTGCAGGATAAGGGAAGTACTACAGGCTTTTTACATGTGGGAATGGGCTTGAAGAAGGGGTCCATCACAGAAATGTAATTTGTCTTTTCTCCCACCTCCCTTTTTTGTCTCTTCCCCTGCCCTTTGTTTCATCCCTCAACTCCTGACAACACATTTTGTGAGTATTATTTACCCCCAGATTAGATGCTAGCAGCTATTTCTGCAGACACACATTACTTACCAAATTTCACATGTGGTGGATAAGTATGTGTATGTGTATGTGTAATATATATATAATATATATATATATATATATATATATATATATATATATATATATATATATATATATATAATGGGCACTTTATAACCTTCATTATATGTTTTGTTAAATGTCAGAACTTTAATGATTATGTTTTGTATGGTTCCTATTCAATTCACTGACTAACCTATGAATAGGTAAAGATTTTTATGTATTTATTTTTCCCAAAAGCTTTATTCGCAGTATTCTTCTGATGCAGTTCTTATTTTTAATTGGAGTGCTGGGAACTACTAAGTTTCTGTATATTTTAGCACGAGTTGCAACAAAATAACGACTTGGCACCAACATTTTGCTTTTGATACATAGAGCCCAACAAGTGCAGAAGAGAACACTACAAATACCTAACTTTAAGGGCACGAGGAAAATGTATCAGGGTTGTTAGGTATGATCATGTCCTTTGGTGTATTTGCAATTCAAACCTGGTAGCGGTACGTTCTTTTATTTAGTTAAGCCCCTCACCCCTACCACATGCAGCACTTATCATCTGAGATCTGACTCCAAAAGCCTGTTCATGGTCCCAAGGCTCAACAAAGTATCCGGTCTCTCCTCCTTCGCTTACCGTGCACCCCAAAACTAGAACAATCTACCGGAGACTCTCACAGCCGACACCAGTCTAAGTGATTTCAAAACTAAAGCTGTCTCACATTTTAATCTGGTCTGTAACTGTTACATACGCCTATAACATATATTACCTTTAACTCTGCATGCAATGTCTTGTATATAATGTATAACCCTGCTCACTTATGTAACTGTATTTGTAACCATGTATTATTTGTCATTTTAACTCTATGTCCAAGACATACTTGAAAACGAGAGGTAACTCTCAATGTATTACTTCCTGGTAAAACATTTTTATAAATAAATAAATAATGACAAAGACATCACTTGTCAAAAACTCCAAAACGTATCATATAGATTATAGACTTATGAAACAGTCGCCAGTAACCACTGACAAATTCGGTGTGGTTCTGCAATGGTTAGTTCTTGATGGTAGAAGGCAATCCATTGTTCATGGTTTAAAAAGCAAAACCCTGTTTGATATTCAAACACAACTTATAAAATGTGAATGAAACACGTTATTTAGTGCAACAGAAATATTAAATTTCTTTGGTTAAATCACATTTATGAATAAATGCCTCCCCCTTCTTTGATATGATGTTTTTAAATAGGTCTGAAATTGACCCATTTCAATGAATTATTCATGACAGTGCTATAACTCCAAAGGAATTGAATGAAAGCTTTGTCAAGTCACTTTCCAGAATGTTTCAGTACACACCATGAGCCATTCCTCAACTGTAACTAATTTAAAGGATTTAGGACACATTGGCAATTTACTGCAGATTGGTTGCATTACCTGAGCAGAAGATCTGTGTTTTCATGCTGATTTCAAATCATTCAAAGTACCAGGCTGGATGAATCTAATTTGCCATATTACAAGGAAATGTCTGTGCTCTGACATTACAAATACAAAAACCATCACAGTAAAGACAATTTGAAAATAATTCTTTAGAAATGTGGGTAGTCAAAAACTAGTGGTGTGGAATATTTTTAACCTGGTGTGTGTGTGTGCGTGTGTGAGTGTCATAAAAGCAAAACAATGTGGAAAAAGTGAACACACAAGTGAAACAATATCAACATAGAAAAAAAATGGAATAAAATATATTTGTATCTAAAGAACTTTCCTTCAATCTGCTGCCTTACGAATTATCTCCCCTAACGTACTGTAGATCTCTGTTGGGGCAATTTGAAAATAATATATAGATTGTGAGGCTGGCACAATACAGAAAAAAAAAAGAATGACAAGTGTTAAGAATGAAAGGCAGACACACGGTATTGTTCTCTTCCTTCTAAATTTACCACTGCACAGTTCAAGGCAGCTAAGAGCGTTCAGGTCATAGCTTTTTATGTGAGGTAGAGATGTGAAGCTGTTGGAAGTAGGCAATCTCTGGGAAAAGCTTCAGGTGCTGCACAAAATGTGCATTAATCATGTATTATTGAAATGCAAGCTGGAGGGATCCATTGGCGGGTTGAGGCAGTGGAGGAGGGATCCTGACCTAGATGTCTCCTCAATGCATTTGTCAGCCAGCCAAGTTTGCACAAATGAAGACTTTTTTTTTTCCCCAGAAGAGGAGGAGGGCCGAGGTCAGACTGCCAGTCAGCAAATCATACGGGAAAAAGTCATTACATTCATAGGCACAATGAGAAAATGTGGATTATCTCACACACTTCCAAAGAAAGACAAGTAGATAGGAAACGTTGACCCGCTCCCTAGTAACACCTTCAATGCGAGTAAAGCATACGGTTGTATAGCACGGCAATCTCTAGCTGTCCCCTCCGGCAATAAAGGGTTAATAAACCTGTCGCGGTGCGGGGTGATTGGCCTGTGTATTGTCTCTGTCATGTTGGACTTGCAAGATGCTTTGTTATAATTACGAGGATGGGTTGCTTCCATTGCTCCAAACTTTCTATTTTTTTATCTGTGTCCCCCTGCCTGCTCTCCCCCCTTGCTCGTGCCCCCGCTCCCGCTTACCTTGTCTCCAGCGTTTTTTATATAACATCATTTGATGCCGCACTGCCATGGCGACGTGTCACCAGAAGCCGCCGGAGACAAGGTAAGGGAACTTACAGATAGGCCTTGCACGCTCCCGGGCGTTTAATTTAAATGCTTTGGTGAAGAGTGCGGGGCCCCTGTAAGCACCGCCCCCCGCCCTGAATATTTTCGCCCCCCCCCCCCCCGAATAATATTTTACGCCCCTCAGATCTAGATCAGGGTTGGCAAACTCCAGTCCTCAAGAGCTACCAACAGGTCAGGTTTTCAGGATATCCCACAACTGAGCCACCTGTGCTGAAGCAATGACATCATGAAAACCTGACCTGTTGGTAGCTTTTGAGGACTGGAGTTGGTCCCCCCTGGTCTAGACGTATCTAGCACCATTGCGTCGTGTGAAGCTTATAGTCATATGCAGATATTGTCCCACAGATTTAAAATAAACCAATGCCATTTGCATGTCATTTCCCAGAGTCCCTGGCTGCAGTGGAAGCATTGTATGCTGGGAGATAATGGGGGAAAGGCAGGGGGGTGCAGACCTGCCCGAGACATGTGGATGTGCTCACAAGTGGAATTTTTATTTGCTAAACACAAATTTGAAGTTTAGGGTTTTTTCCATTTGTTAGAAACTTTATCCTGTCTCTTTGCCGCTCCCTCTGCCTGTAAAGGGGTTAAAATTAAATTGTACCTATACTGGGTCATGGATTTAATAAAAAGCGGATGTTCTTTCAAGTTCATAATTCGGGTGGCAACCTTCTACGCCACCTCCGCCGGACATCTGATATTATTCTACAGAATGAATTTCTCTTTAATCAGCTCAAAACACATTGTGAACAGAAACTCCTCTTATTTAAAAGTTTAACTTTACTTTCATCAATTTATAATCAGAGTTCCTCTGCTATGTTTGATTCCTAACAAACAAGGATAAAAGTCTTGCGCCCCCATTGCTAATGAGATGATAAAACAGCAGGGATCAAGTTTCTAATTACTACGGGCTATGCATTGGAGAGGTACCAGTGATATTTTCCATTGCATGTTTAAATTGTAACTTCAGGCTTATGACAGCCATGCTGTGTTACTCGTCCTTTGATGATCTCTCATCTTTGTCTCCTGAGAACATACGGAAATTTGGGAGTTTAGGTTCCTCGGGGCTCAACCAATTATTGTTGTAACCTGGCACAGGTTCTACTGTAAGACTGCCACTACTTGTTCAGCACCAAGTCCCTTTATACAACCCATTATAGTTACACAGGAGCACGATGCATAAAGTATACAGTATGTGAACATTCCAATTATCATGATACCGCCTTTCTAGTTAGCAATGTGCAAGTTGGAAATCTAATTATTAAACTGCGGTAATTTTAAGGTTTTTATGACTGCCCAATGTAATATATATATATAAAATATGTAATATATATATATATATATGTAAAATATATATATATAATGGAAATATTACTGTATGCTCATTTGCATGTCTTAGACAGGTCTGCAACCCCGCCTTTCACCATTATCACCCAGCACGCAGCACTTACACTGCAGCAAGGGATTCTGGGAAATTACATGCAAATGAGCACACACCTTTTGCTTCAAAACCATTCAACATGGTTCCCTATAGGCTTAAGCTTGCTGCATGGTCACAGCTTAGAGCACAGCCAGGGTTAAGATGCATAGCCAGTAAACCCACACCACAGACAGCTGTTTCGACCTTAATGTGTCTCCTCATATACATACATCACACATACACACACACACACGTCATTTCCCAGAGTCCCTGGCTGCAGTGGAAGCACAGTATGCTAGGTGATAATGGCGAAAAGCAGGGCTGCAGACCTGTCTATAAGACATGTGAATGTGCTCAAAAGTAATATTTTTATATATCCCCTCATTATGCAACTAGCACCCTCTCTATCCACCTTTAAGACCCACCTTAAAACACACCTGCTTAAGGAAGCATATGAGTAGCCCCGTGGCTGATACTTTACACCTCATACATAAACCTTGGCCCCCTGCAGACGCACTTACCAGAACACCCTCCTACCATCTCTGTACATTCTTACTACCTACCAATTAGATGGAAAGCTCTTCGGAGCAGGGACTCCTTTTCCTTAATGTTACTTTTATGTCTGAAGCACTTCTTCTCACTATGTGTTATCTGTATTATTTGTAATTTACACGTGTAGCCATGCCACCTTTGGCTACTAGTTTGTTCCCTCCTGGCAGTAAGTCTTGGTACAAGCAGGCCTTGTTTGTAGAAAAGATGCGGGGAGCTCAGGAACCGTGAAATATGTGAAACAAAAATAAAAATATATAGTGCAACACTGTCTGATAGTGATGAATCAATAGGTGAATGTGACACCTGATGGGTGTAAACTCACACTTTCCCGTAGTAAAATCAGCATGTGTGCCTCTCTGGGCGACCCCCTAGGTGTTGATACGAAGGACTGCTTGATGGTGGTGTCAGTGGTATCGATGGCGTTGGTCCTCCAGGATTCGGACGGACATATGAGATGAGATATACACAAAGAAAACGGACTTAGTGTAAGGAGTAAGGCTATATTTGTTGGTCATAGATGACGGAGCCTGAGGAAGCCCAAGAAAGGGCGAAATGCGTTGCTCTTACCTTTAAGCATTTTGGACCAACACAGCCACCGTCGAGGAGTAGGACTACAGGAGCGCATCACTATACCCGGACGCGGATTCAGCTAGCTGCACACCACGCGCCCTACGAACATTGTCCTAAAGACTGGCTGTATTTTTCATGTTTTTTGATTTAGTGTTAAGTTTTTTATTGTTCTAGTTTTAATAAAGTAATTGGCTGCTTACTACACTGGAGGCTACATCCTGTTTACACCAGTACACGGGAGGGGCTACTTGCTACCCTTCATGCATCTGGGAGCTAGCACTGAAGTCTCAAGAGGAATTTAAAAGATACCTTTACCCGTGTCTGCTCACACGAGGCCGTGTGAGTATTATCTTGTACTCCATATATATCCGATATTTATTCCCACCATTTTTTCTCAACGTATAAAGGACACAGCACTGAATTCCGTTTGTAAGGGAAAAGGAAAAGATACCTTCCCTCAAGATTACACTCACACTTGCCCGTGTGAGTGACTGCAGTTTTTCCTGCCTTTATTTACCATCTCAGTTTGGTACTTACCATCATTATATGTATTTTTCCTAAACATCTGTTCATCTATTTGTTTGTCCTGAGGGGTACATCCGAATTACGAGTTGCTGGTGAATTAAAGAAGTGATCCGGATCAGAAGAGAAGAAACGCCACTCCAGCAGAACAGAGAAGTGAAGACCGCAAAGATACCTTGATGTGACAGCATTTACACAAGGCCGTGTAAGGGTGTTTTTATTTTATTACCCCCACCACCAGTTCGAGGTTATATATACCGTAACAAAATCCCTCAACCTGTGCTCCCCTTTTCTTTCTGTATCAACAAGGATCCTGGATAGATCCTATTGGGGTTTGAGCCATAGTAAGAGACGAAGAAGCCAAGGGGATGCTTATATATTCCTTTAAGGTTGTAAACATCTTGTTTCATTCCCCCTGTCAAATATATATTTTTGAGGGAGCGCCCGGGTTTTCCCCCCCCCCTCTGAGGAAGGCAGGTCAGAACTGGGAGCCTGAGATTGGGGCCTTCCCTTGTGCTCTTCTCTCCAGGGAAGAGTGAGTGTGGACCATACCACTGCCTCTGCTAGGGAGGTGGGGAAGAGCTAGGATGGCTGCGGGTGCCCTTGGCCTGTAGTGACGGTCCAGGGACCATCCTTCAGTGAGAACTAAGAGTTACTGCATCGGGCAGAAGCCTGATTACTGTGCTGTACAAAAGAGATAATAAACCATTCCTGTTGTTATATACCTCCTGCCTGGTGCGTGACCTTATTGGGGGGAGAGGTAATAAGTTCTACCATGGGAGATCACCTTCAGGTCCTGGAGCCTACGGCAGATGGAGGCACTGCACTGCTAAAGAGATATGTGGGGTATGAACCCCAGAAGCCTGATCCTGTGTCCCCACTACAATGGCGGACAACTCAGTCCTCCTGTTGCCAGCCGGTATATGCACCATACACCGTAGTAATAGACAAATCTCCCACCTGGTGGGGGAAACACCATTACACATGATCATCACGTGTATTACTGCTGTGAAGCGCTATGTATATTAATTGGGCTATAAAGACATACATACAAATGCTTTTACTATAGTAATAAAAATAACCAGATGCTACAGCACGGAATTTATAATCAATAACAAACTCAATTGTGTGAATAATATGTGTCTACGAATGTATGTATCATTTGATGTATATAGCGCTTTATAAAATCACAATACAGGGAAAATAAAGTACAAATGACAAAAAAGGCAAAGGGAGTCCGTGCCCTGATGAGCTTACAAGCTAAGTGGTATATTGGGAGACAGCATTCCTTGCGACTTTAAAAATATATATATCTATATATATAAAATTGAAAGTTATTTGATTGTTAGTAGATGTGGGGATTCTCATTGGTCCGTCGGTCCGCCCGCCCATGGCTCGCCTCCCCCACGACTCTCATTGGTCAAGAGGTATGCTGACATCACAGACACACCTACTCCACTGTGACACACACATACTGCTACAGACTTTCACCCCTGCAGACTCACCATACCTCCTGAGACTGTCACCCCCCCTGCGGACTCATACACCAACCTTGGTAAGTGTAACCCACTTTCCAACCGCCTCACCCACAGCTCACCTCCCCGCTGGCTCCCCCCACCATCACCCCCCCTCACCCACAGCTCACCTCCCCTCACCCACACCTCCCCGCTACCTTCCCCCTCGGCGCACCTTCCCCCCTCGCGGCGCCCTTAACCCTGCTTGGCCACAGGGGAGAGCGCGGATGACTGTCCCCTGGGGCGGCCGATGGGGGGGACACGGGGACCCTCCAGCCTTCCCCCGCACGCCTCCAGTCTTCCCACAAGCGACACCAATGCGGTAGCTGCCGCCGGCTCCCCCCCCCCCCCACCCGCAGCTTACCTTCCCCCTTGGCGCGCCTTCCACCCTCAGCTCCACACTGAAAATTTACGCGGGAGGAGCGGGCCATGAGGCGCCGCTTCCCGCCCCCCACATGCCGGCATGGCGCTGGAGGGAGAGTGTGCGCGCTTACAAGCGCTGTCCCGCGCGGCTCCACTGTTCTCCTCCACACCCCGCGGGACCGGGGGGAGGGGGGAACATCTGCTGCCGACCGGGGAGAGCTGGCTGAAGGGCACGCGCGCCGCAGGGAACATTTACTGGACCCGGGGGGGTGCACCCACAGTCACTGGCAACCGTCTCACCCCCCCCCCCCCCCACCCAGTATCTCCCTGGAAGCAAGGGGTCCCCAGAGCTGAAATGAACAGGGTTCAGCTCTGGAGACCCCCCTGCTGAAACCCTATTTTAAATTTTTTTTTTTTAAAACTGCCCGCTTGGATTGCTTCTTTAAGGCGCGTTGCTTCATAATGTCTTCAAAGGCCTGTAATAACATGCACATCCATACTGAATAAATATGATGTCAACTCAGGAAAATAGTGCCGAGTTCGGTTTTGAGGAGGATCGCTGTCAAAAAGTAAATCTGGTCTGTTGTGAAAACAAATCCAAGATAACTACATAAACATGCAACCTTTTCTTCTTATCAGAATACATGAAAGCAGAATCTTTGCAGTCACAGCTCTAGGACAGGATAAGTAGCTAATCAGCTGGGACGCCGATACCAACATATTTCTTTGTGTGCGAGATTAATCTGTATTGCAACTAGTATTTTCTGCCTCCTGCTATGTGGAAATGTATTTCCTGTTTCTTCCAGTTCCCAACCCAATTAAAAGGAGCAAATCTGACTTAAGTCCTTCTTTGTGAACAGTGTTGCGTACCCACTGAACGCTTATCTTTTTAATTTCGCAATTCTTTGTAGCCTTAACCTAGATAATAACCAAGCCATGATACAGGAATAATAAGAAAATAAAGAAAATGAGGGTTTTGGGGGGGCTTTACATTATCCCTCTCCAGCTTTCCCCTCCTTCTGTAGTCTTTCCTTTTCTCTCTGGAGCTTGTTTGAAAGGCGGACTCCCCCCCCCCCCCCCTTCTCATTTGTGTTTCAAATGGATGTTTCATACTCGCTGATTGGTTTTGGTATGGGATCCCAGCAGCTCTTAGTCCAACACTCAGCTTGGGGCCTGCAGATTATTCATCAACATCCCTGGCAGGGGGGACAATTCTCACTCTCACTGCTGGGCTGGAAAGTATTCAGAGGGCCTTTCTTCCCCCTTCCCTTTCTGTTCCCCTCTCACAAAGTCATTTTTCGTCCTCTGAAAAGGTTACTTCAGTGTATATACAACACTGGGTCACACAGTTGCACAGACATGGCGTAATATTCCTGGGATGGGGTGTTGTTTAATCATACATCTGTCTGTGACCGTGACACTAACTTTGCTCACCCTGCCAAATGTAGCGGGCAATAAAATGTGTATATAATGTAATTTGTTGTATTATCTTCCATCATATATGCTATTGTATTGCTTTCTTTAACAATACATTAAACTATATTATATTGTTATGACTGTATAATGTCACTGGAATTATGATTGCGAACTCCTCCACAAAAACATTCTTTGTTAACCCTGAAAAATATTAATCATTTGTTTTTTTGGGGGCAGGGGGGGCACTGCTAGTATTCACAGCACAATGGGTCAGAAGGAGTTAAACCTCATTCATTCGTTACCGACAATGTGCATTGAAGCAGTGTAAAGCGCTGCATACATTGGTGGCTCTATATAAATATGAACATATATACAATCGCACTGCATTTAAATGAAGATTTTATTATCTAAAATCGTGTTATTTTTAATTTAGGGAAACTGACCAGCTGGATTGCCGCTTTAAAGATCCGAAAGTGAAGATGTCGACCATCCCAGGCCTTCAAGCGGTCAATTTCTTGGAGAAGGAGCAGCTCACTGAGAAAGGACACCGACTGGCACTGAGTTTGAAGCAGGGAGATTTCTTTTTAACATAGGATTGAAGCATGGGGGTCTCCGGAGCTGAACCTCATTCATTTCAGCTCGGAGATCCCCTGCTTCCGGAGATACTCACCTCTGCAGGGGGCGCCGGTAGCCGCTCCGCTTGGCTAGCAGGGTTCATGTAATGACCGAGTTTCAAAACATCCCCGCGCCCTGCGGGCCAATAGGAAGTCGTGGCATCATTAGGTCAAGCTTCCTATTGGCCCGCGTAACGCGGGAGCTTTAAACTTTGCCAAGATACCAGCACCCCCTTTGGAGGTCTGTATCTCGGGAAGCTGGGGGGCCCCGAAGCTGAAATGAATGGGATTCAGCTCCGGAGATCCCACTGCTTCAAACCTGTTAGCAAATACATTTTTTAAAAATCCTTCAAACTTGTAAAAAAAAACAAACAAAAAAAACCCGAACAACTTCTTAAAGTTGAATTGACTGAAAGTTAGGTTGCTTATGGCAAGCGCTGACTTAATTCCTGCAGGTTTGAATATACAAATGCTACTTCTGTCAGCACGTAATGAATGACAGACTAATTAAATAACAAGTTTAAAAATGACAGTACAGTAGGTAGCTATTATAATAATAATATGTTCTTGTATAGCGCTGCTAGTTTTACGTAGCGCTTTAGAGAGACATTTTGCAGGCACAGTCCCTGCCCCATGGAGCTTACAATTTATGTTTTTGGTGCCTGAGGCACAGGGAGATAAAGTGATTTTTCCAAGGAGCTAACACCGGGAATTGAACCAGGTTCCCCTGCTTCAAACTCAGTTTAAACGTGCTGTATTTGCTAAACGTGAATCAAATTTTCACTAATCCCTGATCAACGAATAAACCCGGGTCCAATGAGTCCTGAAACATGTTGAAATGTGTTGTAATTATTCCAAACGTATGTGGGCTTTCTCTGATCTTTAAGAACTGCGCACACACAAGAATAAGATTTATGTGACAATCTCAACCCCTCAGGATTTTCTAACAAACCTCTCTAGTAGCAAAGTGGCTATTCTGACCTCCTTAAATAAAAAAAATCTGCTTGATGGCTGTTAAATATAAGAGCAGCACATTTGCGACCCCGTCGGCAGCTCAGTTCTGTGATGTTTTTATGTCGCCTTTGTTTCAAATCACTTGTCCTACCAACATTCCCCCCCACCCCCAAATCCTGATCCCAGCCCAGCTGCCGTGCACAGCAGAAGTTTAAAAAAAACAAAAAAAAACCAAGCATTTTTAAACAATTATTTAGAAAGTTACAGAAACATACTTAACCAATTACTGTTCTCATGAAACAGAATCTACTTGCTATATTACAACTTAAAAGCTTAAAAAGGTTTAGATCTACTCTTTAAAGCTGAATGTGGCTTGAAGGACTAGCTGGTATTTTATGAGCAGTGGTACAGGCCTGCAGCTGGCCTTTGAACACAAAATAATGATCCTACTTGGCTATCAGCAGTTTTATAGTATTGAAAGGTTAAGCTGTGGTACATTCAATTTATACACCTAAGACACATAATTGAACGGCTAAAAGGTATATGGTTTTAGTGCCACAGAGGGTAAAGTAGGGACCTCTAGTGGTAAATGGTTAGTAGACAGTTTTAAACTACAGATAAGATATACCTGTATGACAGGTCTGCAATGCTGCTTTTCCCTTTCCCTCAGGGATTCTGGGAAATGACATGCACACAGTGTCATTTTTTGCTTCTTATCAATTAACATGGGCCCCTATAAGCTTATGCCTGCCGCATTACACAGCTTTTTCAGCCCAGCCTGGGATAAAGAAGTGGTTTTCAACCTTTTTGTGGTTAAGGAACCCTATACTTAGAATGTGAAATTCTGAGGAAGCCTAACCCCCTCTAATAGCGCTTCGGAGATCTGATGCATTGTATGGAACCCCAACTATCTCTAATAGCACGTCTGAGATCACATGCATTTAAAGTGTAACGGATCTATCCCCCCCTGGCTGCCAGGGATAGGTTGAACAAATATATAACAGTCTCTGATTTTTTCAGACAGGGTTTAGACCTTTTGTAATAGGGTGTTAGCACAGTGGGTTACCTATGATCTCAGGGTCTCTCTCCGTGGGTTCAGGCCAAGGCGGTAGTGGAGTGAATAACAGAACAGGGTGCCAGGAACTTTTCAACTAGAGTATTTATTGGGACACAGATCAGCATACAGTCATGGACAGAATAGTTCCTTTCCCTCATGCAAGTTGAGATAGTTCACTTTCTCTGGTCCCTACATAACCCAGTGATGACTTCCATCTTTCCCTTCCAACCCCTACTTAAACTGGGGGAATGGTGACCTTCACCTTGTCCCTTCCAATCCCTACTTAAACTGGGGGATATGATGAAGTTTCTCTCTTGCCTCAGGAACTGACACTTCTTGGTTGGAGACGCTTCTGGTGGCTTGAGGCCCTGGCCCTCTCAAAGGACTGTCCAGGACAGGTCCCTGCCAGTATCTCTTACCCTTCCCTGGGATAGGACTACACTCACCCCCCTCTGGGGCAAGCTACAACTCAGACTAAAAATTGAGTTTTCCCACCCAGGGGTCTCATCCAACCCCTGGGCAAGACAGGATAGTCTTCACCCCTGAAGGCTGGACTGGAATAGACAGAACTCTCTATAATTGGGAGGCATTACCTTCTTATACCAGGGGAGTGAGTGGCCAACCCCCCCCCCCCCCCCCCTACTCCAGTAACTGGGCAGATGTTTGTATCCAAGGCTACTCATCCTGCATGTGACACCAACTGTTCCCAGACATGTGCCTGAAAGCTGCAATTTAGTATAATCTAGGGTAAACTGTCACAGGTAATACCAGAGATCAATATCGCCAGACAGAACACGAGAGTTTATAAAATTAAATTTATTGGAAAAGTATATCCACAACTATACAAAACACACAAACATCACACATACCCAAATGGGGAATACCCTGCATAGCTAGTTGCAGGGACCTCCTTGCAAAGATTTCCCCTGTTCTCTCTTCTTTCCCAGTGCCTACAGGACTGGTTTTCAGGCTTGAGACCAGCACTGGAGTGAACACTGCACTTTCATCTTGTTACAGCGCCGGCGATGCGACCGTCGCGTCAAAACAAATGCATTGTGCACTATAAGCGACGGCGACAAAGCATCAGTGCTACCAAAAATCTGGTAATCACTGATATTTGATTTTTTTCGGCAACGGTCTCCCCTTGCAGCCAATCAGGAGCTTCTCTGTCCCTCATTCCTCCCCTTTTCTGATGTCACTGGCCTTGTAGCCAGCACGAGAGTTTATAAAACTCGCCTAAACTTTAAATGCAACTTTCGCAATGCCCACGGCGACGGGTGATGTCATCGGTCGCGTTGCCATCACTATAAGCACAGCCCCACTCTCTGCAGGCTCTGTCTGCTAGGGGTCGCCCTCCCCACCTTTTTATACACTTAAAACATAATATTGCAACACTCAGGGCCAGGTGCTGCCTACATGCCCAGGCCCTGATTGGTGGGTAGGAAGGTGCTGCCTACATGCCCAGGCCCTGATTGGTGGGTAGGAAGGTGCTGCCTACATGCCCAGGCCCTGATTGGTGGGTAGAACTGCAACATAACATTTGCAACATAACAAGGACACAGGGAAAGGACACAGAGCAAGTTGCAACAATTCTCCTGCAAACATATTAACCCCTGATTCCTGAGGTGCTGGAACCAAGCAAAGATATACATATATATATATATATACATATATATACATATATATACATATATATACACACATATACATATATATATATATATATATATACATATACACTAGCCGATATACCCGGCGTTGCCCGGGATTGAATGGTCCCGCTCCCCCTCTCTGTCCACTCACCCCCTATCTCTGCTCCCCATTGCCCTCTCTCTGTGGGTGGGTGAGTTAGTGACAATGAGTTAGTGACTGGGCGGGTGAGTTTGTGAGCGGGCGGGTGAGTTAGTGAGCGGGCGAGTGAGTGAGCGGGCGGGTGAGTTAGTGAGGGCGGGGAAGTGAGTTAGTGAGCGGGGTCTCTCAGCTAGTGACTGGGTGGGTGATTTAGTGGGTGGGTGGGTGAGTGAGTTAGTGACTGGGTGGGTGGGTAACCTCTCTAATAGCGTGTCTGATATCAGATGCATTGCAAATTTTTCTGTATTTGGAACAATTTGCACATGACCTGAAAATTGCAGGGAACCCTTTAGGGATACCCAGGGAACCCATTGTGGCAAACGGCTCACTTTATGTAGTGCTGCTGTTTACCCAGGCTCTTTGCGACAAGTCTTCTAGGGTTTAATTTATAGAAAAGGAGGACAAACAGGTGTATACCCACAAGGGGCACTCAACCCTCAACCTTCAGCGGTTTATTTTTCCATTAGTAACACTAAACATTTCAAACACCGTCACTTTAAGAAACAAAAGAATTCATAAAAATAACATCTACTCCTGTCAGGAGTAATTCCCAGCATATCCCTATCTACAATGTTCGCTTGGTAAGCCTGTTACCAACTTTAAATAACACAGATATAACATTGAGTTCTTAACTGTCAGATGGGGACAGCGTCCCAATAGATTCTCAGATGCTGCAACCCGTGAGGAGGCCGTCAACCACGAACTGGATCCTGGGGAGCAGCATCCTCCCAGCCTCCAGGCTCTAAGGCCGCGCTTATAGTCCTGGTGACGGCGTGACTTCATCCGTCGCCGATCTAGCAGCGATTTTTGCTTATAGTGTTCGAGACAAGAGACGGCGACTGGGGGGCATGGACATGAGTGGTTCGCCCTCAGTGGCTGAACCGCTCATGTGCCCGCTGACGTCACGCGGCAGTTGCTGACAAATCCATTTTCATTTTCTTCCAGCGATCGCGACCAACCGTCGCGTCGCCCCTACTATAGGTGCACGCGACAGATTCAATACACTTGTTTTGATGCAATGTCACATCGCCAGGAGTGTAAGCGCGGCCTAAGAGAGAATGAAGCAGCAAATCTAACTGCAATATATTCCTGTTCCTCAATTAGGAGAACAGGTGAGGGAAACCAGAACCATTGTATAGTCTGATATGGATTTCCTATCCACCAGCCTTTGTGACTGTGAATCTGTGTGGTGGATCACTTCCATACTAGGTCCACACTTTCTTCTATAATTCAGACAGAAAGCTGCCCACGATCCTCGGACTATGTCACACCATGTTGCAAAACACTAGTATAGCCAGCAAAACCTACCCACAGACAACTTTTTTGACCTTTTGGTTCTCATCAGTGTGTGGATCGTTGTACTGGTTTTGCAATATGAAGCTGGGATAGGTTTCAACCACACATCCTATAACTTATGGTGGATAAAAAAAGTGACAAAAACCCTCCACCCAATAGCATAGAGCAAATAAAAATATCACTTGTGAGCAGATTCAAATGTCTCAGACAGGTCAGCAACCCTGCTTTCCCCCCATTATCTCCTTGCATACAGTGCTTCCACTGCAGCAAGGGATTCTGGGAAAGAAACAGTTGCATTAATGTTAAACCTGCATCCACTCTTCTTGTTTCATTAAAGCCATTTGAATATTGTACCATTTCACTTCTCTATCATGCAAATACATTAGTTCCCAAACATTGATTTCCTCGCTAGTGTCTTACATGTGTTAGAAGTAATATTTATACCCTAATAACATCAAAGTAAAGAATTAAGAAGCAGCTGAATTATGTGCAGAAAGGATCCTCAATGATTATTTATACCCTAATGTTTCCCACTTGTGGCCAGTAATTAAACACAAACTCCTGTTTTCTACATGTTGCATATTGAGTTTAATCTCTTGCAAATCTAGCTCTCCCATCCTATACGTGATCCGGCCGACGCGCGAAAAAGAGTCTTTTCAAAAATCTGCCGCGCGGTCGCTCTTAATCGCTCACTATGGGCGGCCTCAGAGAAGAGGTCTGTTGTTCGCACCGCGCTCGTACGCGCTTACTATAAACGCGGCCTTAGAACAGTGGCATTATATCATTGCATAGTCGTCTCTGATCTCAGAGGCTACGACAAAATCATATGCTACAGACACAGGGCCTCATGCAGAGAGCAGCGCTATTTAGAATTGGAGAGGGGGAAATTTTTTAGCTTTTTTGGAGAGTTTTTTTCTCCATATGCAGAAAGGGCATAAAACTGCATTTACAAGCCTTTCTGCATATGGAGAGTTTCAACCAGCGCTATGAGCGCTGTTGAAACTAGTGGGGAAAAAAATCGCGTTTTTTTTTTTTCCCCTCCACCGGCCGCGGAGCGCCAGCTGCTTGGTGGAGAGGGAAAATGTTGAAAATCGCGCCATTTTTTTGGCGCGAACAGCCACTAGATGGCGATCGCGGCTCTCTGCATACGGCAGGAAAAAAAAACTGGAGAGATTAGAAACTCTCCAGCCGCGCGGCGAATTTCAAGCAAAAAAAAAAAAAATGGCGCTTTTTTTTAAACTTGCCTTTTCCGGCGGTTTAAAGCTCCATTTTCGCCGGCAAATGGAGAGATTCCTTTTTGCGCTGCTCTCTGCATGAGGCCCACACTGTTCATTCGATCAGTAGAATATACTGGCTTCACATCTGTATTCCTTTCTATATCATATACCCGTTCCCATATGTCTGCATATTCAGAGGATTAACAATATTTGACGAATATCCTGAACAGTGTTGGAAGATTTCTGCCCCCCCTCCCCCCCAAACCCGATTCCCACCTAGCAGCACAGGTCATGAACTTCGGTTCTATCTTTTCATCACGCGCTACTTTTCTACCCATTACAAAATTACCCCCTTTCAAATGCCTACAGTAACCTATTTGTTGAATAAATTATTCTTTCACTGTCGGGCAAAGGCTCTTTGGCAGCAAAGTAGATAAGGAAGGAAGCAGAGTCGTTCTCCAGAGATACGTTTGTTATTTACCATTGTTTTGGTCCTGCCAATATGGGACTCTCAAAGTCCTGCTCCTCTGCTTCCTTTTTCTAATATCTAATTAGCGATAGCCCGGTGGTGAATCGGCGCACAGAATGACTAAACAGACAGGCAATTTCTTGCTGTAATGCTCCACCTGGTGGAGCATCCCTAAAGGGATGAGCTGTAGAAACATTATGTGAAATCTAAGGCTGAGTCCATGCTGCCGCAGACGGCGCAAAGGTGAACGTGCGCGGCGCGATCACATTGCCTTAAGGCATTGACCCCGCACGCGACAGCAGGAGGGGGCGCTCGTTGCGCGAGGAATCAGTTGAAACAGATTTCTCGGCGCGACGGACAGGTTATGTGAGCGAACTAGCTCTGTGACGTCATTAACACGCCCCCCCGACGGTGCGTCTAGCATGTCCGAAAAACGCACCCGCTTCACGCGGGTGACGTCACCGATGCGCACACCTCCGTGCGGGACGAAGGCTGTATAGACTCAGCTTTACCTACTGGTAAGTAGAAATCCTCCGGGAGGTTAAGCGGAGCACAGCAAGGCAAAGGCAGGGGCTAGACACCAAAATGAATAAAAGTCCTTTATTCCATGATCGACATCACGGTAACGGGTAAGTAAACTCTCTTACGCGTTTCAGGCTACTGCCCTTTATCTCTTTGATAAGTTCAAAGTCAGACAATAGGAAAGGAAATCCCTGCCCTGGACAGCTTACAATCTAAGGCCAGGACCATGGTCAAAAAGAGCGGAGGCGCGCTGAGCCGTGCTGAGGGGAAACATTATCCCTATCAGCACGGCTTTAGTCGGCGCTTCCGGAGGCGTGCGGAGGCGTGTGGAATTGCAGCCGACAGGGAAATTTCAGTTTTCCCGCTGAGGGAAGCGGAGGGCCGGTCACGTGACTGCCAAAAGCCAATGGCAGTCTGTGCCGTCGGCGCCGTGACGTGGTGTGCTAGCCCCGCCTCCCGTCCCGCCTCCGCCCGGCTTCCACCTGGCACAAAAGCGTGCACGCTGACGCTTATGCAGGGACAGAAAAAAACTCCTGCTTGAGCAGGAAAGCATGAGCGTCAGCGCTGCTGAGCGCTGTCAATGCTACCATGTCCGAGGCCTTAGTGGTTATAATAGATCTTCGATGACTTGAGAAATACCAGTGCTGGCATTTAAATACCACTCACTCAACACTTCAGGTGGTCAGTAGATGTTAAAGGTCATTATAGCATGTATGGATGGGTCACCTCCAGATTAGTTCAGGCTTGGATAGTAAAGGACTCCTGGTTGGTTATCACCTTCAGGTACTTCCTGGAGATCTTCTTCATCTTCCCAGCCAGTCCTGCGGTTGGTTTTCCTCTCCGCAGGTGGCTTCTTGGACCTCCTGATCATCTTCTCTCTCGCTTGGTACTTGTCTTTGCTGCTGTCTTAACTTTTCCCCACCCCTGCTCACTGGTCCCTTCACTCCAAGATGGCTCTTGTTCTTCAGCTTGGTTTAAGGACCTACCAGCTCCACTCACCTTGATCTGCAATGGGGAGCCATTTTCCACCAACTTCTTTAGTGGATAGCCTATTGTGGATAGCATAGTTAAGTGTCTTTTTCAAAATACAACAACCCTTGCTGAAGTTAAAGCAGCAATCCCGTTTCTTTCCCCCCCCTGAGGTTGGAATCAGTTCTCCAGTGCTTAACCTCGATATTTTCCCGCGATCCAATAGGAAGCTGCCACATCATCCGCTGCAACTACCTTTTTGGGGGGCAATTTAAATCCCCACAAGAAACGAGGAAGTAACACCAGCAGCTTTACCAGTCAGTATCTTGTGGAGCTTAAAATAATGCAGTTCAGCCCCGGGGGTATACCTGAATTGCTGCTTCGAGAACAACGGATCCAAATTGGATAGAGAAGATGCATTTAAGATGCACAAAAACAAATCACAGATGTCTTATCACTTTCAAATATGGTCCTAGATAATGTTATCAAGATACTAAATGACCTTATTCTGTGATCAGAAATACAGATATAAATGTTTTAATAAATAGAAGATCACCCTGGATAGGGAGAAAAATGGCGGTGCACAGCGTGCCAACAGGTGCGTCATGCGTTCCGGAAGCAGGAAGAAAAGCGGAAGCTGGATGGCGATTTTCAATGCAAAATTTTTTAATATACAGCAATGAACAGCAAAGACAAATTGTTAAAAAGAAAAGATCATCTTGAGAAAGGACTCTGACACGTTTCGTGCATCCACTGCACTTTGAGCACTGGCAGAGAAGATTCTTTTCTATCTATTCCTATAAATGTTTTAACATGGGTGTAATGAATATGGCAGAAAGTGTTAAGTATTTTAATCAATCTGGCTTTCGATAGGTTACCGTTAACGTGCAAATTGTCTTAAAAATACAGGAATTGTTTCTAAAGACCTGTCAAAACACTGACCGGGCCTAATGTTATGTGTTTTATAGGACTGACATAAAAATCAGGGTTTCAGGAAATCTGCCGTCGCAAATCGGTTCTGACAACAGAAATAAACGGATCCCCCTTTTTTTTGCATCGGGAAAAAGCTTCCTGAAGGGGATCTGCTAATACCAAAGGCAGGGGAGGCTAAGAAGGTATTCCAAAAAGTGTTCACATTTATTAAATGTGAAATATCCTGGGCCTAGCAGCCATTCGCAAGAATAACAAGTAGATATTTGTAACAGTTGCAATGAGACGACTCAAATCATGCCAAACACTTCATGATTAGGAGGTGCACAGGACAGATATCTGTCTCATGCAAAAATAGACGTTAGACCAGGGGTGGCCAACTCCAGTACTCCGTGTCGGATTTTAAAAAAATGCCGCCCTTAGGCTGTGATTATAGTAGGCACAACGGTGCGTGAGATTTCACGCACTGCAAAAACAAAGTGCAGAAGCTGTTACGGGCTGGCCATTGTGCGCGCCAGCGCGGTCGCAATGCAGAACGCCCGTGCGGCAGATTTTTCAAAAGAAATAATTTTGTTTTTTCGTACGACGGCCGCGTCACGCGAGTGGTTCAGCCAATGAGGGTGAACCAGCCTGGTGACACGTCCGCCACGCCTCCCCATCGCCTTCAGCTCAGTTCACCCATTGCTCTGAGGCAGGCGCGCCTGACGCCATGCGCTGTGTTGTGCGCGCCCACTGTAATCTTAGCCTTAGGAACTTACCTGGTGTCTCCTCCTTCAGCACCGCCTCGTCCTGTTGGAATGGTAATGCGGCAGCACGTTTCCGGCCACGCATGCTGCCCCTGTATTAGGTTTTCATATTTCATTTCCAGGCATGTATGTTCAGTACACAGACGCAACAATGAAGCTGGCGTTTGCCTAAGTATTACAAAAACAAAGCTATAATGTCTATTATATATTGAGGCAAGGTTAAAAAGTCAAAAGACAGGCGTTTTTTTTCTTAGTCATAAAAATGTGAGCTATAGATTGATGAAAGGGGTGGGTTGAGAACACAACCAAAAGGAAGGGAGAGATATACAGGCATACCCCAGTTTAAGGAAACTCACTTTAAGTACACTCGCGAGTAAGGACATATTGCCCAATAAGCAAATGGCAGCTCGCGCATGCGCCTATCAACACATCCTGAACAGCAATACCAGCTCCCTACTTGTACCGAAGCTGTGCGCAAGCGGGGAGACTATAGAGCTTGTTACAAATGCGTTATTTACATCAGTTATGCACATATATGACGATTGCAGTACAGAACATGTGGGGAAAAGGTAGTGCTTCACTTTAAGTACATTTTCGCTTTACATACATGCTCCGGTCCCATTGCGTACGTTAATGCAGGGTATGCCTGTATGTTGTTTTCAATTAAAGGCTCTTAGTATAAGTCATGCATTTGAATAAAGAATTCAACAGCGGTATGTTTTGGGATCAGGACACGTGAATTCTCTTTTCTACTCCAGTGACCTCTCTGGGAAGAACCTATTACATGTGGTAATGTATAGGGATTCCTACTTATTTTTATCCGTTGATTTTGCTGCCATGCTACTTGTCCCACAGACCCCAAAAAGTCATCTATTCTATACTGGGGTATTCCCCCCTTCCTTCTCTTGCTCCTTTTAGAAAGATTATCTGCCACCAGATATGTTCACCTTCATATCATTCGGCTATCAGCCAAATATTACAGATTAGGATACCAACTACTTATTGTTTTATTGATTTATGTATTGATAGACCCTGAGTAATGTCCTCCCCTTTCGGTATTGAACCGGACAGTCCATTATTTGGTTACTCTGTCCGGTAAAAAATGAGAGAATACCGGACATGTATGTAGGTATTACTTCTCTGGACATGTATGCGTCCAGTATTACCTCTCAGGACATGTATGTGTATACCGGTATTACCTCTCAGGACATGTATGTGTATACCGGTATTACCTCTCAGGACATGTATGTGTATACCGGTATTACCTCTCAGGACATGTATGTGTATACCGGTATTACCTCTCAGGACTTGTATGTGTATACCGGAATTACCTCTCAGGAAATGTATGTGTATACCGGTATTACCTCTCAGGACATGTATGTGTATACCGGTATTACCTCTCTGGACTTAGTGACCAATCATGGGATTTCTCCTGAGAAGGGAGAGAGCAGGGCTGTTGCTGCTAGGCATCTTCCCCCATCCTGACTGGCTGCATTACACAGCAGCAGCCCATCAGGAGGAAGTGGCAGGAGCCTGGGGGGTGGGGCCAAAGAGCGGAGGAAAAGCATGTAGCAGAGAGGGGTAAAGCTGTGTCCTATGTGTCCTGTTTGTGTCCAATGTGTATTTGTTCTGTTTTGTCCTGGTGTGTGTCTATTTGTATTTATACGTGTACTGTGTGTTTATGTCTTCTCTGGCTGTCCTGTTGGGGGTGATGATGAAGGGAGGGGGATGAGAGAGGATGAAAGGAGGGGGATGAGAGAGGATGAAGGGAGGGGGGATGAGAGAAGATGAAGGGAGGGGGGATGAGAGAAGATGAAGGGAGGGGGGATGAGAGAGGATGAAGGGAGGGGGGATGAGAGAGGATGAAGGGAGGGGGGATGAGAGAGTATGAAGGGAGGGGGTGAGGATGAGGGGAGTGAGAGAGGATGAGGGGAGTGAGAGAGAGGATGAGGGGAGTGAGAAAGAGGATGAGGGGAGTGAGAGAGAGGATGAGGGGAGTGAGAGAGAGGATGAGGGGAGTGAGAGAGAGGATGAGGGGAGTGGGTGAGAGGATGAGGGGAGTGAGAGGACGAGGAGGGTGAGAGGATGAGGAGGGTGAGAGGATAAGGGTAGAGGATGAGGAGGGGTGCAGAATTGCTTGCCATAGGCCTGTATGACTGCAGGTCAGTTATTTATAAATTATCTGACTATTACGTCATTTGTTCTAAATTTCACTCCAAGCATTCACCAATTTGCATCAATTTGCGCAATTTCATATTCTATTTCCTAAAAAAAAAATCCTCAGGAGGACACTCCTTCCCAAGACCCCTCCCCAGATTTTTTACGAAACAGAATATAAAGTGGTGCAAATTGGTGAATACTTGGAGTGCAATTTGGAAAAAGATTAAATGTCAGGTCATTTATAAATAACATTCTTCCTCACCAATGATTCTCGCGCCCGTTGCACCTTTCACCATTTTGTCCAGTATTTTTGGACAAGCCACCTGGCAACACTATACATACCCCTACTATAGGTTGTATCACGAGAGTAATATTCAGTGGTTCCATCATTACGCAATTCATGGCGGTCCTCTCTGCGTCTGATACTATAGGGATGCTTACCAACAGTTTTTTTCTGTTTATAAGGTATGATAGATACTCTATATTGGAGCATGAATACTAAGCTACATCTATATATGTACTGTACGCTTATACTCCATATGTCTGTGCTAGATCTTCTATGAAGAGATACAACCCATACCTGGGGTATCATTGTAAGTGCTACTATAAAGCAATGGCTTTCTGAGATTATATTACCTATGTATTCAGCACAGTACATAGACCAGGAGATAGTGTTTTTGGTGTGTATCCCAATACACCTACTCATAGATCAGATCATTCTATGATGCATGCACATTTATATGTATATGTTCCAAGCTATTACCCCCTTGTTTGATACACCATATACTGTATAGCATCATAATATCTAATTTGATACTTTTTTAGACCTCAGTGGGGGGCTTGCCACTAGGGCTAGGCATTATCTATAGATATATACGCTGACACATTGCACATAATTAGGCCGAGTTCAGGGTGCCAGAGACAGGAGGTGGAGGGCGCGCGTCCGCACGGCAGTCTGCTGGGCGATGTGTGCACATCATCCCCAGCAGACCTTTTCAAGCTTCCAGGAGGCGGGGCTACAGACGTGAGGTTAGGGATCGGTGATGCACCGTTGAGATCATTTTCAAGAATGATTTCATTGGCTGCCGAAGTACCAGTGACGCTGCTGCAGCTTGAAAAAACAACTAGAGTTGTTTATGCAAAGTGTAACAAGCGTCAACTCCGTACTTCGGAGACAAGGAAAGCTGCTACCCTGACAACAGATGATTTGAAATACTTTGTTTCTGACGTCAGCTCGCACATAACACACCACCCCTCCGAGGGTGGGTGGGCGGGGCGGGACGGCGGGCGTGCTGCAGTCTGCTGGGCGATTAGTGTTTATCCTCCCCAGCAGACGTTTTCAGAGTTGAGGAGGCGGTGAGGGGGCGGGGCTACACACGGCAGCTTAGGGATCCAAGTTGCAGTCATGAAAGCATTCTCAAGAATGATTTCATTGGCTGCCTAGGTCCATGTGACGCTGCTGCAGCTTCAAAAAACGAAATTTTCGTTTAGTGAAACTGTAGCCAGCGTCAACTCCGGGCTTCGGAGACAGGGCAGCTGCTACCCTGACAACCAGTATTCAATTTGAATACTTTGTGTCCCACGGCAGCACGCACAGCAGCACGCCCTCCCTCCGAAGCCAGCACCCTGAACGAGGCCTTAGGTGCAGTGCTTCGTCACCAGCCCACTATTGGGGATTTTAACTATTTTAACTGTAAATAAATTTTACTTGTATATAAATCTTGATATAATAAAATGTTAATATTTTGTTTCTGGTTCCATGTGGACCTCTGTGGATGTTTCAGAGTACAGCCATCATCACATGGTCATTTACGACAGCCATAATTATGAGATAATATATACTTTCAATTTATACAGCCCTATACAGTACCTACCTTCCACAGCGAATGCATCCATTAGGGCTAGCACACACTGGGGGTCATGCACTAAGCAGTGATAAGTGGGTTTTCTGGGTGCTATGCACAAAGCAGTGATAAGTGCTTTTAAGTGAGATAACTGACTTTATAGCGTGATACTGCCTGCTGTGAGATTCACAAAGCAGTGATAACAGTGCAGTAACCTGCTATAATGGCTACTTAAAAGCACTTATCACTGCTTTGTGAGTCTCACAAAACGCAGTATCGCGCTATAAATGCATTTATCTCACTTAAAAGACTTATCACTGCTTTGTGAATCTCACAGCAGGCAGTATCACGCTATAATGGCTTTTTATCTCACTTAAAAGCACTTATCACTGCTTAGTGCATAACCCCCACTGCCTGCTACGGGACATGCGCACGTTCGTCACTCTTTGAGGCTAGTGGATGACAGTTGTCACACTAGAAACTGCCAGTGGCGGCAAAGTACAGCGTTGACGCTCCGACATTTTGCCGCCACAACCCAAATTGAAATTTCGGGCAGGAGTCACGTAACGTGAGCTGGTTCAGCCAATAAAGGTGAACCAGTTCCGTGACGCATTAGTCACGCTCCCCCATCGCCGCGACCTGTCTCTTGCAGCTCACAGATCGCTGGGCTGCAGGAGCATGCGCGCTGCAGGCAGCGTGAGCTCGGCCTGAGGGACATTTTTTGCCCCCCCCCCGGGATCATATCTGTACACATATATGCATTATTTCCCTAGATGCACCGTTTGTTCTCTTTTACGTTGATATACATTGGACACTTATTTATGTTAGGCTGAGCTGTGGTCATAAAGTCATTGC
Source organism: Ascaphus truei (assembly GCF_040206685.1). NCBI lineage: Eukaryota > Metazoa > Chordata > Amphibia > Anura > Ascaphidae > Ascaphus > Ascaphus truei. The sequence continues at coordinate 15,777,063 of NC_134495.1, read as the reverse complement.
TATGTAACATTGGATCCAGTTATAAAACATAGGTCCCCAAGACTAGATCAAGTTATAAAACATAGGTATCCAAGACTCGATCCACCTTTGGGGACATGGCGGTTCCCCCTCACTGCGCTCAGCGCAGAGGCGGGAAAAAATAGCACGTGATCACACCCACATCACCAGAAGAAAATGACCTCACCAATCACAGGCAGGCGCGCGCCTCCCTTGGTGAAACATCTTCAACTAAAAAATTCGTTTTGTCCTTCCGCGCTAAGAAGTTCTTGGCGGGGTCTTTAATAAAATAAATACATAAAAAAAGAGAGCGTACCTACCGTTTAGCGGTTTGTTAACGCGTTGAACCTCTTGCCGTACCGAGTCCTCCAGGCACGAGTTCGGGTCACGGTGCGGAGGGGGAGAGGAGGCGAGCGGCCGGGCTTTGTGGTGGCGCGGTGTGATCCGACGCGCTGTGCCTGAGCGCGAGGGAAGTGCTGGGCACGAGGCTGCGCCGTGTGACGCAGTTATATAAAAATCACTCCCCACAGCCGCGGGCGGGAGCGCGTTGATAACAGGGTGTGGTGTGAGTATTATTATTATCGCGGGTTGCCAGGTAAGTGGCCTTATCAGGACTCGGTAAGTTCTCCAAATGGGACCAAGGCAGAAAACAATTAGGAGTAGAAGGGACAGATGATTAGTATGTCATTTAAATGCGTTAAAAATGCTTCATTAATAATTCCACATGTGCAAGCATGTATAACATCTGATTGATAGATATATATGTATATATCTATGTATGTATGAGACACACACCTGGACTTGGGAGTGCCTGTCCTGCTTTTCTTACACCTGTGTGCTGCTTTGCTGACACTTACGGTATCCACCCTGGGTGATCCATATCGACCTAATATGTAATTGCCCTGTCTCTGGGATATATAGATATATTCCTGTAATTTACAAGGGCGTTTTAGTTTTCTCTGTGTATATATATATATATATATATATATATGTATATATGTGTATATATATATATATATAAATAATATGTGGATCAGAGGAGGCCTCCTGTCCCTTTTCCTGAAAAAGGGCTGCCATGGGCACGTGATCGCACGTTGGCATTTAAAGGTTTAAACCTCCATATTTTTCACCCTAAAGGGGACAGTAACTCAGGGAACAGGAGGTCACTGGAGCTTAAATTAACACGCTCACGTCCATGTTTCCCACCTACAGGGGGGGGGGTGTATATTTGATGGTTTTTAATCCTTTTGAGTGTTTGAAGGGTGGGGTTGCCGGAGTGCCATGGCCCCTAACCATTTTGGAGGGAACAGACGTTCCTTTTCCTCACTGGTTAAGCGATCTAACCTGGCAAAAAAACCGCACCCTGGGGCACTCAAAGGGTTCTTGAATAACCCTTGCTAGAACTGCAACCTTTTATTCCTCAGTAATTAATGTGATAACATCTCTCACTGGCATTCATGCACATACTTTATAATATTCAGCATTCTATATATGTTGTATTTAGCGTCTGTATATTTCCGCATGCACCTTGTTTCTCTACTTACTTTATTGATATTTTAGGTGAGCGGTAGGGTTCAATATATCTGTAATATTCAGCATTACAATTTTTATATTGTATGGAGCAGGTGAAATCCAAGCCCTCCAAGTGCCTTGTCCTGCAAGTCATGGTACGGGTTCAGCATGTAATGGACCATGCTGGCATTGCCATCTATGCGTATGGTTCATCAATGGTTAACTGTTAAGTCTGGGGATAGAGACCAGCATAAGCTCATTGAACTGTGTTGCAGGAGTGTAAAATGACTGGAAGAGCCAGAGCTAAAGCCCGTGGGCGAGCCCGTGGTCAGGAGGCCGCTCAGCCTGGACAGGTTGGTGTAAAGTTACAGTATTGCAGATATGTTTTTTTGACCCATTTTCCCTATATCTATGATCCTGAATCTTTAGTGTTTAAAATTGTACAATATTGATTGCAAATGTACATTAATAGGTTTGTGTATCTTCAATATTTACTTGATTTTCAGATCGGTACAGTAGCTGTTTAGGAGTTTGACCTCCTGATAAATTAACTGCATTCTATTTTTAGGCATGTACACCTAACCATTGTCTGACGTGGTTCGTCTATTTACAGTAGCAAACGCTCCGCCCCTTTATTGCTTTTTAGGGCTGTTCTATAGTGGCGGGGCGTGCTATGCCGTGCGCGCGCACTCAGTTATAGATGGCTGAGGTTAGTCAGCCCTTCTATACAAGGGCCGCGCGTGCACGGTAAGGCGGCGAAGATGGGGAAAATCATCTTTTTGTGCCGCTACCGGCGCTGAATGTGTGTGTATGTATTTATGTGTCTGCACAAATGTAATAAATATTTTATTTTTACCAATGTTTTTTTTTTTATATATAAATAATAAATTACACACACACACACACACACACACACACACACACATACACACACATACACACACAAACACTGTACCTTCACAGCTCTCACAGTATACTTACAAAATATATATAACAGCCCTTATACACACAGCATTAGTACCGATAAGTGCTTTTGTTGCTGCACCATGCTATTCTCTGCTCAAATGATTCTCTGATCCCCAATATTTACCTGTGGAGTTACCGGTATTACTTCCTGGTTTTAACCGAGGATTTACTGTAAATGGCTGTCCAGTAGGGAGCCTGTGATTTGGTGGCCATTTTGTTTCCCCTGGAGGGAGATTTAAACCTTTTAACTGAACCTGTAAGTATCTCTGAAACCAAATGGGTCCCCAGAGCTGACAATTGTGCTGTTCTGGAGTACCCCTGGCTTTAATACTGAAAATTGGGATTTAAAAAAAAAATGGGATTAAAAAAAAAAAGTATGTGTGGATTGCTGCTTTAGCCCGCGGCCATAGTTAGCGCGACATTGCGCACACCGCACAGAAAAGCCTGTAAGGCAATGCGCATGGCCTTAATGCACGGGCGCGACCAAATGTCTCGCGCCTGGTTACGTGCACGGTTCAGCCATTGAGGGCGAACCGCTCATGTGACATCACGGGCACGCCCCCAAACATTGAATTGGAGTTGCTCTTGGTCGCGTCTCCTCCAGACCCCACATGCCACGGATCGCCTGTGCTGCAGGCGTGCGTGCCGTCACAAGCTCGGTCATGCGCCTACTGTGTACAAGCCCAAACGGAGCAGGATGCCTGTTAAGACTCGACCCACAAAAAGAAAAATGTCCCAGGCTAACCGACACTCGAGCCCCTATGTTGTATAATTGGTAGAATCGTACAACTCCATTTGAATAGATATGTAATAAAATAGTGTACTCCTAAACAGCGAGGATAAATCAAATAATAATAATCAGGAAACCGGGCCCCAATAGCCAGCTATGAAAATATTTATAGTATACAGTCCTTTCGCGCCATGTAATGGTGACCTATATATCAAGCCTAATTGGTGGTATGAATGAGGTATTGGTGTAATATTGAGTGCTACAACACAGCAGACAAGAGAGAACCAAACCCCAATCTAAGTCCACACTTTCAAGACTCATGGACACGGTATCTTTACTCTCACTAGGGGGCTAATAATTGCCAGGTTACAGGAGTCTCCACCGACAGAGTACATATACCATTATCAACATGGGAGACTGATAAGAGCATGTCCTATCTTCCACAAACATCATAGTACCCACAGAGGTTGATCGCTCATGTCTAGGGTTGAGTGGCTCCACTTCTGATTCTGCAAGCAGAGCCCATTCGCATTGTACTGGTATCGAGTATTTGTTACACTAAACGTTTGGAGCACCTATGTCTCTGTTTTGAGTTTAATTACCTTCAGGTAGTGTAGACACTACTGTATCTCTACTCCTAGTAGGTGTTCACATTTGCCAGGTTACAGTGAAACTCTTCAGTCTCGACTGACAGGGTACATATACCATCATCAACCAGGGAGATTGATAAAGTAACCATGGAGGTTGATCACTCACGTCTAGGTTTTGTGGGTCCACTTCTTAGGCTGAGTCCATGGTGACTCAGCCCGTGCGGAGGCGCGCTGAGGGAAAGCGGGTGCTTTCCCTGGCCTTGGTTAGCGTGCTGTCGGGGGGAGGGCCAGTGACGTGACGGGCCCTGCGCTCCCATGAACGCGAAAATTAAAAAAAATTTATAAGACACACTTGCGGAAGCATGCGCGAGCCCCAGCTAAAGCCGCTCTCATTGCGGCTGCAGGGGCTCACTGCCGAGCAGCAGCGCGCCTCAGCACGGGCGCTGACCACGCCCGAGGCCTTACTCTGCAAGCAGACCCCACTTGCATTATACTGGTACCTCAGCAACACTTAGTGTATTGGTACATGCCACCGACTACCTGTCATTGTGAACTTAGATTGGGGTTTGGTTCTATCTGATATGTATGTACAGTATGTATGTATGTATGTATATCTTTATTTTTAAAGCGCCATTAATGTACATAGGGCTTCACAATAGTAATACGTGACAATCGTATAAATAACTACAAATAACAGATCATGGGAATAAGTGCTTCAGACATTAAAGTAACATTGTGGAAGCGGAGTCCCTGCTCCGAAGAGCTTACAATCTAATTGGTAAGTAGGAAGAACGTACAGAGACAGTAGGATGGCATTCTGGTAAGTGCGTCTGCAGGGGGCCAAGCTTTATGTATCGTGTATAGTATTAGCCACAGTGCTACTCCTATGCTTCTTTAAGCAAGTGGGTCTTAAAGGTAGATAGAGAGGGTGCTAGTCGGGTATTGAGGGGAAGGGTATTCCAGAGCTGTGGGGCAGTCGGTGAGAAAGGTTTAAGGCGGGAGAGGGCTTTAGATACAAAGGGGGTAGAGAGAAGACATCCTTGAGCAGAACGCAAGAGTCGGGATGGTGCATAGCGAGAAATTAGGGCTGAGATGTAAGGAGGAGCAGAAGAGTGTAAAGCTTTAAAAGTGAGGAGGAGAATTGAGTGAGATGTGGGATTTGATAGGAAGCCAGGAGTGGGATTTCAGCAGGGGAGACGCTGAGACAGATTTAGGAAAGATTGGGATTCTGGCAGCAGCGTTTAGGATAGATTGTAGGGGTGGGAGGCTGGAAGGCCGGACAGCAGGTTACAGTAATCGAGACGGGAGGGAATGAAGGCCTGAGTCAGAGTTTTAGCAGTCGAGCAACAGAGGAAAGGGCGTATCTTTGTAATATTGCAGCGGAAAAAGCGACAGGTTTTAGATACGTTTTGAATGTGAAAGGAGTAGTGTGAGACCCCTAGGCAGCATGCTTGGGCTACTGGGTGAATGATAGTACTTAAACAGTAATGTGGAAGGAGGTAGTAGGGCCAGGTTTGGGAGAAAGTATGAGAAGCTCTGTTTTTGCCATGTTGAGTTTAAGTCGGTGGAGGGCCATCCAGGATGATATCGCAGAGAGACATGTACAGCAGGTGTAAGGTCAGGGGTAGAAAAGTAAATTTGTGTGTCGTCCGCACACTGGTCTGCTGTGTTGTAGCACTGTATTACACCAATACCTCATTCATACCACCAATTATGCTTTGTATATAGGTCACCATTACGTGGCATGGAACGAAAGGACTATACTATAAATAAGGGGTGCGCAAAGTTCTTGAGCTGCGCCCCCCTGCCCGGCAGCAGCGTTCGTGCCCCCCCTTTCCAAGGACTCGGCGTCAAATGATGTCGCGGGTCATGTCCCGTGAACCCGTCGTGTTGCCATGGCGACGCGTCTCAGGAGACCGGCAGAGCAGGTAAGGGAGTTACTGAGGCCTCACGCCTCCCCCGGCTTTTAATTATGCCGTGGGGAAGAACGCGGGGTCTCTGACTGCCAGGCCTCCCCCAGTATGCGCACCATTGCTATAAATCCTTCATTCATAGCAGGCTATTGGGGCCCCTTTTCCTGATTTATTATTTGATTTATCATCACTGTTTAGGAGTACACTATTTTATTACATATCTATTAAAATTGAGTTTTTTTATTCTACCAATTATACAACATAGGGGCTTGAGTGTCGGTTAGCCGGGGACCTTTTTCCTTTTTGTGGGTCTTGTGATAACAATGTCCCAGCTTTGCACCACTCCCTCCATTGCACCTTAGCTGAGCGAGGTTTCTTCCCATTTTCCCCATCCCTTTTTGTTTGTATGCCTGTTTAGACTGTAATCTCACTGTTCTTGGCGTTCCAAGGACATGTACCACAGCTTTAGACCATTATAAAAGCTGCGCTGCTAAGTACTGTAACAGTTGTAGCAAAGATAATCATTACTAAATAAGCGGCGCAACTGGAGTTTCAAACTTTTCCTGATTTTAAGATAGTCTTCAGTGACCAGCATGGCAGCCTGCTTTTACAGAAGGAAATGTTGATGGCAATTACCTGGTCATCGATGCACGAGACTCAAAACAAATATTATTTGTCCCCAATATGAACACTGAGGCTATCGCACAAATGATATGCCTCTTCATCTGACCTTTGTTAATTTGATTTTTAAATTCATTATTTAAAAATGGCAGCATGTAGGACACAACTTGAAATAGTTTGCATGATGTGTGCACAGGGACTGTTGCCTGGCCTTGCACTGCAGGGACGAATAGAACCACCAGAGCCAGAGCTTGTGGGGCGTGGACGGCAGAGAGGAACGCCTGCAGCTCCCAGACCACCGGCCACGGGTAAGTGCAATGTTCTGTAAAAGGTTTTAGTGAACTTAACATTTATGACAAGCTTCATTATAATTGGTGTATATTGGGGGTTTTTTTTTCCCACTCTACAGAAAAAAATGATGTACATTTATTTAGATAAATGCAAATTGTGTATGCATTGTAAATAAGTGTGTGCCAGTGGGATTAAAACCGAAAACCAATGTGAAATTACTTTGTCAAAATCTAGAACTGCAAATCTCAGCCGGATTTAAGGAGCTATCCCTTGCTGAGCGTGGTGGCCGCAGGCGTGACTTTCATGATCTTGGTGTAAATACTCGTGATACAATAGACCATGTCAAAGTGTCTAAAACAGGTAACTACATTAAAGTTGCATTGGCTCCTTGCCATTTTTGTTTTTTTGTTTTAATAAATGCAGCAGTTCATTGCCTTTGAGGTAATGCAATCAACTAAGCCAGGGGTGCGCAAACTTTTCTTTGTCATCTGATGTCACGATATGTGACTTTGAGTAGCCATTTGATGCCGCGTTGTCATGGCGACACGTCGCCGGAGACCAGGTAAATGGGAGTAGTAGATCTTGCGCGCTACCCTGGCATTTATTTTAAATGTTGTGGGGAAGAGCGTGGGGCCGCTGTAAGTGCTGCCCCCAACCCTCCCATCCCCCCCCCCCCAGAACATTTTGCGCACCCCTGATATAAGCTGCCTATCTGTTCTGTGATCGATCGGCAATGATCCTGCTTTCTAGGGCACCCAATATGGCCGCCTATTTCAGAAGCGGAAGTGCTGTGGTTTCCTAAATTGATGCTATAGCAACCCAAGGACGCTTAATACATTACCTCATTAAATAGCATAAAGTGGGTGGAAATAATAAAAAATGCAGTAAGCATCTAATACTACAAAACTGACTTCTTAAACCACATGTAGTATTTAGGTAATGCTGCTTTCATGTGATCGAATTCAGATGTTTGAAATAACACTGCATAAAAACATAAGGCAACAATGACACTTCCCCACTCCCTTTGATTATAGTAAAGAGTGGTGTAAAAATTTTTTTAATAAATAATAAAATGTACTTTCCTGGTAAAATATTTGAGTGACCTAGTTTTTAAATGTAATGTCAGCATTACTTTGTGCCCAGGACAAGTTAGTTACAAACAGGTTTAAAGTAGGAAACGACTGAGTTCTTGAACTTAGGAGGCGGAGTTCAGATACTCTGGTAAATTGTACCAGACTTGGGGTGATCGATGCGAGAAGGAAGGGCGACCAAATTCTTAATTGAACCTTGGAATTGTAAGCATGTTTCTGGAGGCGAATCTGAGCTGATAAGTGCTGTATACAGTGGGGGTGAGCTACTTGCTCAGATAACTGGGTAACTTGCCCAGAAGGTATTTGAAGATGAGAGGAAATATGTACTTTGTTTCTGGAGTCAAACGAAAGCCAACATATTTCAGTTAAAACAGCAATACGTGAACTTATGGGGATTTTGTTTTTGAAATCACTTCTTTATAACTCGATAAGTGACCTGTTATTTTTATATTCAGCTCTTAATACAATTTTGAATGAGTTTAAAGCATCCTTTTACTTCTATAGCAGGTTTTTAGCACACATCCCCAGCAGTGCAAGATCTTACACCTTTTTCGTTTGTGATCATTTGTTGTCCATCAGTTTGAGCTGTAAACTGTAACCATAGATAATGTTACCTTTAGTAATATCAGGAAACATTGTAGCAGCTGAGTTGCACTAACTCGAGAATTGATTGAAACCGAAAGGCGGCCATTATGTTAGGCACACCAATCTGTAAAAAAAATCCTGATTTTAGCGAGCACCAAATGATTGCAAACTTCGTAAGAATGTAGAATGCTTTACATATAAAATAATTTAAAAAAGGGAAGGGGGTTAGTATTGCTAATTTAACATATAATGGTGAGTATTAAATGGCATATTGTGTTATAAATAATGTCAAGTTTGGGGTGCTGCACTATATACCAAATACTGTTTTCAATAATTGGCATTGTCATCTGCTTTTCAATCTCCTTTCTGACCAATGGTCTTAGGCAGGCTATACTTTTTAGAATCACTTTGGGCCTCCTAAATAGGACTATTGAAGAATAGAAAATATATTATGAATAAAATGTTTACCTTTTTTCATTGAATTGTTTTTGTGTAGGTGTTTCCGGCAACACAATTCAACTAAGCACCAACCATGTCCGATTGGTATCGCGACCCCAGTGGGTCTTATACCAGTATCACGTTGATTATAATCCACAGATGGAAGCCAGGCGTTTGCGATTTGCTCTGCTTTTTCAGCATGAAGAATTGATTGGAAAAGCACGTGCTTTTGATGGATCACTTTTATTTTTACCTAGAAGACTTGAGAAGGTAAATGTTTTGCATATACAACTGTTAATTAACGCAGCGGTGCGCAAGATTATGTAGGGGGGGCGCAGGCGGTGTGCGGCGAAAACTGGGGGCAGGCAGATGCTGTACACGGGTGGCCAAGAAGCTCCAGCTCTGTGCTGCTGCTTCTCTGTGCCATGCTGCAGGGGTGGGGCTTCTCTCTGCACACAGACAACCCCTCCTGTCTGTTTGCAGTAGGACATTGGGGACCGGAGCATGCTTGTACTCTCTTCCCCCCCCCGCCCCCCTTGGTGAAAGTGTGTGACTGTTAAGATGGTGTGGGTGTTGTGATGTGATTGTCTGTCTGTGTTGGTTGTGATTGAGTATGTGTGTGTGTGTGTGTGTGTGTGTGTGTGTGTTGTAATTGAGTCTGTTGTGATTGTGTATGGGTGCTGTGATTGAATACTGGGGGGCGCAAGATTATCTAGGGATGACGTGTGACGAAACATGGTGTGTGCGGGCCAGCAGATCCTGTGCGCGGATGTCGAAGATGTGCGCAGGCAAACGGGATAGTGCAGGTGGCGGCCACGTGATGGTGTGTGCACGCATGCGTGGGGGCTTCGGAGGTACGGGGGAGGCGCACGCTCCAGCGCTGTGATGTCAAACGCCCCTCCTTCCGGTGTCTGCCCTACAATAGCGCTGTGGTCCTGCTCTCCTCCGCTGGCAACCTGCTTCTCTGCGATCTTCTGCAAGTGAAAGGGTAGACTGCCACTATATCAATCATACTATGAATGTACAGAAATAATTAAAAGTGAAAACACAACATTGAAAACGGAAATAAATAAATAATATATAATACTGTAGGTAGGAGTGTGGATGACACTGGGGACAGCAAGCCAAAGAGCAGGGGAAAAAAAGGCAAATGGGAAAAGGAAAAAAGGGAGGGGGAGGGGAAAAAAGGGTGGGTGGGGAGAGAGGGGAGGGAGGTATCAAAGAAGTGGATGAATTACCTCCCCCCCCCCCCCCCCCCCAAAGGATTGCCTTTGTGCACTTGGGGAGTCAAACAAAAGTGACTTTAAAGTGCGCTCAGCAGCAGTCAATGGAAAAGCACCCGCTTTCCCTCAGCCTCCGCACGGCTGAAGTCTGTATGGACTCAGCCTAATTTTGCATGCGCGAACTGTTGAAATATGTAAGTATTTAGACATATTTGTAATTCCATTGTATACCGTTTGATAAGGTTTTTTTTTTCCCCATGTGATTTTGATTACATCAGGCAGGGGGGGCCCGAGAAATTTCATGGATAAAAAGGGGGGCTCGGCATATAAAGTTTGCTCACCCCTGAAATAACGTATAGAAAGATAAAATATGGAAGGTACATAAACGTAACAGATTTTGTATTTTTATATCTTGAACTTAGGTGACTGAAGTGTTTAGCCAAACCCGCAATGGAGAGAATGTGAAGATTACAATTACTTTAACAAATGAGTTACCCCCTACTTCACCTTCGTGCTTTCATTTCTATAACATCATTTTCAAAAGGTTTGATTTTCCTTACCCTTATGCATGCTTCAAAATCCAGTACAGAACAAACAGTAATACAAATCCAATGTGGTTTTTTTTTTTTTTTTTTTAATAGTATATATTTATTTTACTGGACTATCAGACTTTGTCACACTTTTTAATCTGTCATTGGAGCCCACTAGCTCGGAGATTCAAATGTAATGCTTTGAAAATCTAATGCCTTCCAGCTACTTCCTTGTCTAAACCAGAGAGTAACTCTGTTCCCAAAACTTGTACACTTCACAAAAATGTTGTTTACTGCATATTCTACTGGTGTCATTTTTGTAACGGATTGGAGTAGTCCTACCCTGACCACAAACTATGGCTGGGATTCACTAGGCTCCGATGACTTGAATGTTGGTTTATGCCAGATTCGGGTGGGACACCATGCATCGGCGCTTGGTAAATCTCCCAATTTCCAAGAACCTCTTTACTCCTATAGTTTTGACAAAAGAAGACACATTGTCTCTGTCTTCTCTCGCTACTATGAGTTGGATACAGAAGTTTGCAATCTCGCCATGTGTCCCATGACCATTTTATTTTGTTCTGCTTTATATCTCTGTTTTTAATTTCGGCAGAATTCTGAAGATCTTGAATTTTCAGCAGATTGGACGCAATTTCTACAATCCAAATGATCCAATAAATATCCCAAATCACAGGTTTAGTATTATATATATATATAAATATATCTTGACTTGACCTGCATGTAAAAGAGCTGTCTTTTTTTAATAGATATATTTATATTAACTTTATGTACTATATGTACTCCAAAGCTGTAATACCAGGTATAAATCTTACCTGAACAGGGGGTTCCTCCTGAGCACCAAGCAACTGGTTGCTGGGGTCCGGGCTCACTCAGACAGCCAATACAAAAGCTGCAATGTAATCGGGAGGTGTTGCCGTATTTTAGGGGTTTAAACCGCCACACAATTTTCCGAATGTCCAGAATCGGGGGTTCCCCAAGTTGGGTAAAATAAACAACCAGCTGAGATTGTCGCTTTACTGTCACGATCTTTACAGCAACTAGACTTTAACTTAATGATGTATAATATAAAATGTACAACAATATCATGTATGATGTAATTTTTCTCTCTTCCGCTCTCCTTTCTGTTCAGATTAACTATCTGGGCTGGCTACGCTACCTCTATTTTGCAATATGAAGATAGCATTATGTTATCTATTGATGTGAGTCATAAACTTTTAAGAAGTGAAACAGTGCTGGATTTAATGTACTCCTTGCATGAAACTGTTGGAGAGCAAAGCTTTCAAGAAGCATGCAAACATGAACTACTTGGGAAGATAATTCTTACAAAGTAAGCTTTCTCCTAAAATGATGATGAATAGTTTGACATGTAATTTCAAATAGGCACGCCTATTTATTTCGTAAAACTTTTCTGTCTTGGTGGTCTTGGATGTAAACCAAAAAAACAGTGTAATGCATTTGTGATCTTCCAAATTTTCTCTCAAAACGCGTAGGTACAACAATAAGACATACCGTATAGATGATATCGACTGGGATACCCATCCAACCCATCCATTTAAGAAAGCAGATGGCAGTGAGATTACCTATTTAGAATACTACAGAACGGTATGAATGTCATAGAATGTGGATTGTTAATATTAAAGCATTTGTGTGGTTGAAACTTGTTTTGTCTGTTATATAATTAGTCATTGCACACCTCTTAAAATGACAGTGCAACATGTCATAGGGACTGTATCCTCAATAAGGTAATGCTGTGCCAGCTGATTTCAGCTGATTTATCAGGTTTTTTTGTTTAGTTTTTGACAATTTTTTGGAAATTAAATGCTCAATTTCATATTTAAATCATGAAAAGTGGCAATTTTACAAACATGAAGCTTAAGTATAACTAAGCAAGCCTTTGTGCTTGGTAGGAGCGAGACTACGAATGTTGCAGTCGGGGAATACATATTTTCTTATGTCGTGATGCAGTCTCTGGAGATTGTTTTGCTTTGTGTAATGCAGATAAATGTATTAGGGTAAACTATACACTATAATCTCTGATACTTTGTGTCCCTAATCTTACATGGCTAATGGTTGCAGGAACAGGGATCTCAAGCCTCTTAACTTAATTAGTATTGTATATACAATTCAATGCAATTATGGCCTATGTTTATTTATTGTAACTAATGAATAAAGCTGCACGATTGCTTGTTGGAGGCAAGCAGAGAGAGTGATTGATTCTATCTACTCAATACGCGTCTTACAGACTCATGCAGCCCGGTAGGATTCACACAGCGCGAGTCCCATTCAGAAGCAGGGACTCCTGCTGTGTTAATCCTGATCGGCCATTAGTCTGGTCTTCGTGAGCACACGGGATCATAAACGTACCCATGGCGGATTTCGCGTGGAAAGCGCGACCAACCATGATGCTACATTGGTAACTCGATTAGTATTGTATATACCTGGGGTGGTGCACTCCCCCAGGGGGGGTGCAAGAATTTCTGGTGGTGGGGGGCGCGGCAGAGGTCCCGCACTCTCACCCAAGGCATTTAAATGAAGTGCCATGGGACCGCGCAAGGCCTCTGACACACTTGCCTTACCTTCTAGTGACGCATTGTCATGGTAACCCTGCGTCAAATGACCACGCGCTTTATTTGACGCCAGGGGGTGCACACCCCATGTATATACAATTCAATGTACAGGCATACCCCAGTTTAAGTACACTCGCGAGTAAGTACATCTCGCTCAATAGGCAAACGGCAGCTCACGCATGCGCCAGTCAGCATGTCCTGAACAGCAATACCGGCTCCCTACCTGTACCGAAGGTGTGCTCAAGCGGGGAGACCATAGAGCCTGTTACAAATGCGTTATTTACATCAGTTATGCACGTATATGACGATTGCAGTACAGTACATGCATCGATAAGTGGGAAAAAGGTAGTGCTTCACTTTAAGTACATTTTCGCTTTACATACATGCTCCGGTCCCATTGCGTACGTTAATGTGGGGTATGCCTGTAATTATGACTTATTTTGTTTCTGTATTGTAACTACTGAATCTGTCATGTATGCATTATAAATGGAAAATGTCTGCTAATCTTGGACTTGTTTGTAATTAATACAGCAATATAATCAAGAAATCACAGAATTAAGTCAGCCATCAATTGTCAGCCAGCCCAAAAGGATGAGAGGCCCACCTGGTGTTACACCAGGACCACTTATTTTGATCCCAGAGCTTTCTTACCTGACAGGTATTGTATCACAAACTGTTGTCTAAATTGTTAGTTCTCTCTCCATGGACACAAAGAAATAGGGGAGCACAGGGGGAACAGTAATAATATACTGTATATATGACTCCTATTTGGGAGTTACCTCCAATCTTAGGGGTACTTGCAAACCCCTTAAGAAGGTAGTATTACTTTATCGATTCAATTTTACACTATTGAAAGAGAGCGCCCAGGTATTTTTTGTCTCAAATTTTCTCTGTCTCCATGGAACAGATTTGCATTGTTTCACTCTCCACATAAGTTTTTTTTTTAACTAGTGTTAGCTGTGGGTAAAAGTGACTAAGGAGTAAAAAGGGGGCTTGGTCATGTCATATGATGTTTTAGAGCATGCAAGAGGCATAAGTAACCTGTATGAGATATGCAGTTACAACCTTGTGAAACACATTCCTCCTCCTCCAAAAAGGAATAAGTGAGAAATCCAGGCGCAATTTTAGCGTGATGAAGGATCTAGCTGTTCACACCAGATTAGCACCAGACCAAAGAGAAAAACAAGTTGGACGACTCTTACATCATATTCACAGGTAAGGTGATGCCATTTTATGCACCCAGTCGCATGCATCATATGATGTTTTTGTCTCCACGTTGCTGTTCTGGCTTTTAGGAAAATGAAAAAATAAAATGGTATCTGTTGCATGAGTTGACGCACTCAATACTCAGCTCTTGGCATCTGCCTTCTATCATTTTACCAGTATATTTTAAAGAATAGGTAACACCGAAGTGCACAAAATACCACCACTCTAGTGCATTTATTTTATATAAAATGTTTGTCTCTTCTCTCTCTCTCCCCCTCCCCCCCCCCCCCCCCCCCTGCCCAGGGATGAGGGTGTTCAGAAAGAACTCCGTGACTCGGGCTTGGGCTTTGACACAAGTCTTCTGACTTTCACTGGAAGAGTTGCTCCTCCAGAGAAGATTTTTCAAGCTAACACCGTGGTAAGGAAAGAATCATTTTTAGTTCAGTTAATGGAGATATAATACTTATGTAATATTATAGTTTCCACTTAAAGATGTAATATGAAGATTGTGTTTTTGTTAATCAAATATTCAGTTACCTACTTTTTATTTTTCATATTGATCTATGTAGGTTGAATATAATCCTCAAACTGCAGACTGGACAAGGGACATATCCAGATCAACCATAATCAGCATGAAACCTTTGGATAATTGGTTGTTGATATACTCAAAGAGAAACTATGAGGCTGCCAATACACTCCTACAAAGCTTGTTTAAAGTGTCATCACCAATGGGAATCAGAATGAGTCAGGCAATCATGTAAGAAGTTTGAATGTGTTTTGCTAGGCTATGACACAATACTTATGTACATCTTTTGTGTTTCTCGCTCTTTTTTTTTTTTTAACTAGCTATGCAACTGTCTTGATAATAAAACGATACATTCTGGAAGGTTTGACACTGAAATGTTAGCCTCGTAATTTAAACTTCAAAAACAGCATTATATATTGCAACCAGCTTCACAATGCAAGCCCAGTAACCACTCTCACATGGAGAACCAAGACGTTGAAACGGCGGTCTGTGAGTAGGCTTACCGGCAATTCACTTAAGTACAGGTTTAAAAGCGATGTAATATGGCAGGTATAAGCTTTTAGAGATCCATGTTTATGAATAAGAACCAAAGTGACTACCAATTTGCATGTCATTGCCCCGCGTACTTTGTTGCATTGGAAGCCTTGTATGGTGTACAATTTTGGGGTACGGCAGGTTTGTGAACGTACTAAATGTTATCATTGCTAAATTACAACTGGACTTAATCTCTATGCTGTTTAGGCTTGAAACATATTGCAGAGCAATGCCTTTTTGGCCTATCCAGCAGTGAAGATGAGTGTGAAAAAGAAAATGTGTAATAACCTAGTTACAAAGTACAATAAGCACCATAGATTTATATTGAGTTACACCTGTTCTGTTTATTTTTTAAGGATTGAAATAGATGACCGAACAGAAGCCTATGTGAAAGTATTGCAGCAAAAGGTTACATCACAGACACAGATGGTATGTGTTTAAAAATGTGTACATTTTTGTAGTGGCATAAAGCCTGTTTGTACAGACACAGGCCTATTCTAGTAGCTTTGGTATTGTACATGTCAAATGGCACGATATGACACTACAATAAGTAGTAAAAAAATTATTTTTATTGCTGTTTTCGAACACACACATTCCCAGCACGCTCTAACTCAACACCCACCACATTGTATGTGTATGTATGTCAAAAGGAGTGCTACTGAGCGTGGCCAATGTATACAAACAAAAGACGGGTGCCCAATGCTACATCCAGTTGACAAAACATATAAAATAAGTATAAAGGTTAAATACTTCAATAATAATATTATTGCCGTATTCTACAAGATTTTCTGCTTCTAAAATCAATTTTTTTATATATGTATAATATTTAATATACTGTACATATTTAAAAAAAAAAAATAAACAAACATACACAGTCGATCTCATCCTTTATCTTCAGCCCTTGTCGATCCACCTGTGTGTCTATACATGTGCTCTCGGTGAGTAAAGGCAGGGAGTCTGAAACCAATTACCTTGCCTTTGCTGCAGGGGAGTCTGGTTCAAATTAATGTCCGCTCCTTGTGACCTTGGGCAATTCGGTCTCCATTAGCCTCGGGACCACAAAACTTAGATTGTACAGAGCAGGAGTTTCTTTGTGTGAAAAAAATTATAACTTTAACTATAGTAGTCAATTGCATATAAAAGGACATTACTGACCACTAATGCCCTGTCTGATTGACCCACTGCTTTACACTAGCCCTTCAACTCAAGCCAGGGCATTATTGACCAGTAATATTTGCAGTAATGTACATTACCATGTAGACGGTACTGGAAAAAGTTTGAAAAGGATTAAACTAATTGAATTAGGTGTTTCTGCCCAACAGTTAAAATGGCTAATCTTGCATCCATTGTGGCAAAAAGATTTGTGAGTGCCTCTGCTCTGTTTTGGACTTGGAGATACTACAATACCAGTGATTTAGATTTCTCGCATGGTTTGGACATATTTTAGAATATAGAGACCTGCATGTCCGAGAGAAAAGGACTCTTTCTGCAGGGATATGCAGCTGTAGGGCCCCACCATATGCATTTTTGGATATTTTTGTTGTAATTATTGGATTAAGTGCAATTTCTCTTTGTATGCAGGTAGTTTGCATTTTGTCCAGTGACAACAAGGGCAAATATGATGCGATAAAGAAATACCTGTGCACAGACTGCCCCACTCCAAGTCAATGTGTCCTTGCTAAGACTCTAGGCAAACCCCAGTCTGTAATGTCGATTGCTACAAAAATTGCATTGCAGATCAACTGTAAAATGGGAGGAGAACTCTGGAGTGTGGAAATACCTGTAAGTGGGGTTTTTATTACTAGTTTTCCCATTTAAAATATCTTCTTCCTAATGGGGATTGTGGGATATGGGTGTGGCAATGCATAGCTCCTTTATCATGGCAGTCTAAAGGTGTCTGAACAGTACTTCCAAGAAAACTAAGTAGTTATATTGGCAGTTTCACGTTTGATTTCTGAGTATACATGTTTTCTTTAAGCTGAAGCAGTTGATGGTGGTTGGCATTGATTGCTATCATGACAACACAGCTGGACGAAAATCTATTGCTGGATTTGTTGCCAGCTTGAACCAAGGAATGACTCGGTATGTGTTTTTGTTTTTTTTTGTTTTTGAGGGGGGGGGGGTGAGGTTTATGTGTAAACGCAAACCTGCCATGTTTATCTGATATTTATTTCGGTATCTGGTTTATCAAATTTGACATCTGTGCTTTATTTTACTGTTGTGCCAATGTCAAATTTTCCAAGCCTTCGTAGAACAAATGTATTATCGTTTATTTGTAAAGCACAAACCTATTCTACATTGGGGGTCGGCGGGGGGGAAGCCAAGTAAGGTAGGTTTACAGAGGCCCTGCAACTTAATTTAAGTGCCTTCGGGAAGTGCACTCAGTCTCCTGCCCCCTAGAGTGATATGATGTACATATCACAGTGCAACCTGCATAAAAATGTTGGGGTGTGTTGTGTGAGTGTGTTACACACATGCATACGTACACGCGCGCTTGTAGAACTGTACATGGGGAAAGGGTAAACTAGGTGGGGTGGGATATACAGAGGACCCAGATTTCCAAACTTTGTTTGAGGGGACCAACCAAATTAACTCCCATGATGCAAATGCATCGCAATCACATGGTAAGTAAACATATTGGGGGGAGGCGCATAACACCGCAGTGTTCCTTTGTTTAGGGGCAAAGCCTTTACAAAGGAAAAATAAAAGAAATACACCATAGAATACGGGGTGCATTGTATAGGTGGTCATGCACCTCAAAACAAAAGGTGGGGGGGGGGGGGCACAATCAAACATTATAATTACAGCTCAACCGTGTTATAGTGCGATTCGCTTAACGTGGTGTGACTGGCTCCCGATTTTAAAAACCTCATAATATATGGTTATGGCACGGTGTTCATTCACCAGATGATATTTACATTCTTCCTTCGTCTTTTTGATCTTTTGTATTTGCTTCCTGCCTGCGTCCAGATGGGTGCCCGTGCAGGTCTGTTAGGTGAACCAGTTGGCAGAGGTGATGGTGATTTTAGTTCTTTGTATTAGTCCCAATTGAATCGGCACTCTTTCTCCCTCCTCTGGCGTCTTCCACTAATGTTGATCCATTATGCCAAATTACTAGCTTGAATGGGAAGCCCCACTTATTCCTAAATTTGGTGTCCTCTCAGATCCTTTGTGACTGCTTGCTGTTTCTTTCTTTTGAGCAGAGTAGATGGGGTAAGATAACTAAATATCTGGATCTCGTTGTCTTCGAATTCTATCCATGGTTTTGACCTGGAGGCTTGCATGATGGCTTCTTTCACCTTTGTAATGAGCGCGCAATATAACCTCATCTTATTAGGGTCAGATTGTTTCAGTCCCAAAGCCCTGTACACCCTATCTATTAGCAATTTCTCTTCTGTAATATCTGGAAGTATACTTTGGAAAAGTTGTCACATTCTTCTAGCGTGCCTGGCAGTACAGTGTCTGGGATATTCCTTCATCTCAGATTTTCATCTGGCACGATTTTCTGAATCTTCCAGCTCTTCCGTCAGTGACTTTGTGCTTTTAAAGCTACCAGCTCATGGTCTGTTACATTTTGGGCTGAGATCAGTTTGTCTGCTACTCCTTCCAGACAGTCAGTTCTTTCTCCCAATCCATGCAAATCACTTTTGTTGAGACACTACCTTGGTCATTTCCATTTGCATTTTCTGCACCATGCTTTATAATAGGTTATCTAGATCAGGGGAGCGCAAACTGGGGGAGATTTTTCCTGTAATGCCTAGGGATCGCGTGAGGCCTCTGCAACTCAACTTACCGGGAATCAGGGGCGTAGTGACGCCGCGGGACCATGTGACATCATATGACCCGTTGCCATGGCGTGACGTCACATGACCCCGCTGCATCATTTGACGCCGGAAAACACTGGGGGGAGCAGGCGGGGGGGGGGGGGGCAGCACCAATAGTTTGCGCACCCCTGATCTAGATCACCTTTTGGTAGTGGGTCTGGCATGATCATCAATTCTTCCTGCTTCAGTCTGCCTCTGCGTGTAGTCTTGTGCCGCTGCCATCTTGGAATCATGTGTGCCTCCGCTGTGTACTACTTGGGAAGAATTGCGATACTTCTAGTGCTGCTGTAGGCAGTTTGGAGGCGATCCAAGATGCGCGCTGTGGATTTCTGCTTTTAATAGTGCCCGGGACTGACGGATCACCTCACTCAAGCGGCCGTCTTGTTGGCTCGCCGCGCATGCGTCGGACGTGTGTGTGTGTATATATTAAAATGAGGCTTTCCTACAGCTGAAGTTAACTTGAAACGTGTTTTTTCTCCCCTTTTTAGTTGGTTTTCTCGCTGTGTTATACAGGATCAGAAGCAAGAGATTGTGGATGGTCTAAAAGTCTGTATGCAAGGTAAAATTAATATACGCCAGTGATTTCCAACCTTTTTTGTTTGGAGGAACCCTTGAAGTATTTCGAAAAATCTCGGGAACCCCTATCTGGCTGACACATTAGGTTCGACAGGGGTCAGTCACAAAATTTCACACCTCACGAGCCACCTCTATTTCCCACCCCTCTACCCATGAATTTCTCTCCCATCCATCTCACTAACTCCCCCCCCCCCCTCCCGCCTCGCAAGTATTTATCCCTTTAATCTCACTCTTACTCCCTCTTTTCCTCACTCAGTCCCTCCCGCCCCCCTCTCTTCTCTCACTCGACCCTACCTTCTGTCAATTACCCCACTCACTCAGTCCACCCTACAAAATACATACCAAAAAAGGTAGGAGGAGGGGGCGGGGTCTGTGGTCCGTAGGAGGAACCCCTGAGACTGCTTCAAGGAGCCCCAGGGTTCCACGGAACCCTGGTTGTGAATCACTGATATACGCTAATGCATTCAAACTAAGCAATCTCTTTTCCCCTCTTCATTGGGCTGGTACTTATAAACACAATTTCTTTAATAAAGACGTGTTGGAATACAGTTTATTTATAATGCTTACATTATTTGGCAAATTAGCTTTTGTTTTTTTTTAGTCTCTCGCTCTTCTCTCTCCCCCTCTGAGGAAATACTGCGCTAGTCATTAAAATAATTAACAGAAGACAGAGCACACCGCTCACACAATTATTATAGATAATTCTCTCTTTATGTTATTATTTGCATGTATCATAATTTTGACACAAATGGGTGCTACCTATGTACCATAAGTTAATAGTTTTAACAATTGAATGAAAATTGTGACTGGGTCACAATTTTCATTCAATTGTTAAATCATTAAAATAATTAATGTAGTTGTCTGACGGCTTGTTTTAGACCAGGGGTGGCCAACTCCAGTCAAGAGCCACCCAGGCCAGAATTCCAGATATCCCTGCTTCAGAACAGGTGGTGCAGTCAACAATTGAACCATCTGTGCTGAAGCAGGGATATCCTGTACTTAACCTGTTGGTTGCTACTTATCTGCAACCACTGCCAAAGTATGTATGTATGTATGTATGTATATCTTTATATAGCGCCAAAAGTGTATAACTGTTGCCTTTGAGATTAATGTAGTTACTAACGAAAGTCTTTTTATTTAAAGCTGCTTTAAAGGCCTGGTTTACTTGGAACAACACGCTGCCAGCACGTATCATCATTTACCGGGACGGAGTGGGGGATGGACAGCTGAAAACGTTGGTGAATTATGAAATAGCTCAGTTTTCAGATTGCATCAAGTCTATTGGGAAAGATTACAGGTATGCATTTTTGTTGTTGTAGTTCATTCTATATTTTATACTTTGAGGCACTAATGTTTTGCACAATTGTTACAATTCATTGTCACTAGGTGTCAGCAAAACCTTAGACTCTTGAAGACTAGTCAGGGAAAAAAGGCAAAAGCTTGCACTACTGTTAGGCCTTGGTCCCGCTGCGCTCGTTGGCGCGGGCGGCGGGTCGCGAGTTCCCCACCAGCAGGGGAATCCTCGCGAGCCGGTCCCGGTCCCCACTGGCTGCACAGCTGATTACACGCTGTAGCGCGTCAGCCGCTGGAGACACCAGAGAATGGTGTTTTCTAGCTTTGACGCGTGACGTGTGTGGCTGTGAGCCAATGGGGAGGGGAGGCTTCGGGAGGAGGAGAGGCTTCGGGGAGCGGGGAGGAGTGTGGAGGGACAGCAGGTGAGTGCCTTTCTCTGTGTGTGTGTCTGAGTGCGTGCATGCCTATCTGTGTGTGCCCGAGTGCGTGAGTGCCTGCCTCTGTCTGTGTGTGTGTGTGTGTGTGTGTATGAGTGCCTGCCTCTGTCTGTGTGTGCGCGCGTGTGTGTGTATGAGTGCGTGAGTGCCTGCCTGTGTGTGTGTGCGCGTGCGCGTGTGTGCGTGCGTGTGCGTGTATGAATGAGTGCCTGCGTGTGTGTGTTTAAACTTACTTTCCAGCTCCAGCCCGAGTCCGTGGAGGGAGGGGGGGGAGAGTAGCGGGTCCCTCCGCTCAAGCCACGCCCCCCCTCCCTGTCAAACCGCCCACCTCCCGATCAAACCTCCCACCTCCCGATCAAACCTCCCACCTCCCGCCCACCTCCCGCTCCCTACAGACCGCAGATCGCGGTCTGTGTATCTCAGCGCACCGCCTGTCAGCAGCGCAGGTGCGCTGACTCTGGGAGCGGGGCCTTAGCCTTACTCATCAGTTAGGCTTTGGTCCCGCTGCGTCCGCGTTCCGCACCAGCAGGGGTATCTTTCTTGAGCAGGCCCCAGTCCCCCCTCGCTGCACAGCTCACACCGCGCTGTGACGCGTCAGCCGCCAGGGGATGCAAAAAAATTGCGATCCCGAGCGGTGACACGTCACATGGTGCGCTGATGAGCCCATTAGCGGCGGGAGCAGGAGCTGTCAGAGAGCTTCCTCCACAAGGTAAGGGTGGGTGTGTGTGTGTGTGTATCAGCGTGTGTGAGGAGGGCATTTGTGGGGGGAGGGAGCGGGAGCTGCTTACTTTCCAGCAGCCCGCAGCAGCTCCCTCCTGCAGCCTGGGAAACCGAGCCCGGGGGGGGGGGGGGAGGGAGAGTAGCGGGTCCCTCCGCTAAAACCACACACCCCTCTGCTCAAACCACGGCTCCCGTTCCCTACAGACCGTAGATAGCAGTCTGTGCCTCTCAGCGCGCTGACTGAGGGAGCAGGGCCGTAGCCATTACATGTATTGCTTCTACTTTACTCTCATTTTGAATGGCAATTTTTCTGTTTACTCTCCTGTAATGGACTTTTTGGCAATCAGTGAGTTTGTAAATTGCCGTTTCGGGTCATTTTGGCTAGATCAATTGCACAAACTGGAGAAGAATGCCATCTCATTGAAAGTGGCACCCAAGTGTGCTAATAAACTGTAGTTATGTCATACTGGTTTTTAAAATTGGAATAGGCTTTTTTTAGACGTTAAACATAACTTTTAGTGTTTAAACGGAAATGTGCAATAGGATTGCATTTTTTGTTTGTTGAATAAGATTTTTTTTTACATTTCCTTTGAAGCCCTAAACTGACAGTTATTGTGGTAAAGAAACGGATCAATGCTCGATTCTTTGCACGTGTGGGTGGCCGGCTTCAGAATCCCCCTCCTGGAACAATAGTTGATGTGGAAGTCACCAGGCCTGAATGGTATGTCCCTGCTTTTTCATGTCCTTTACAAGTGAATGTTTTTGCTAGAGGCATCTGGTATATTATTTATTTATAAAATGTTTTACCAGGAAGTAATACATTGAGAGTTACCTCTCGTTTTCAAGTATGTCCTGGGCACAGAGTTAAGACAAATAATACATGGTTACAAGTACAGTTACATAAATGAACAGGGTATACATTATATACAAGACATTGCGTGCACAGTTAAAGAAAATATTATGGGCGTATGAAACAGTTACAGACCAGATTAAAGTGTGAGACAGCCTTACATTTGAAAGAACTTAAACTGGTGGTGGATGTGAGAGTCTCCAGTAGGTTGTTCCAGTTTTGGGGGGTGCACGGTAAGAGGAGGAGCGGCCGGATACTTTGTTGAGCCTTGGGACCATGAACAGTCTTTTGGAGTCAGATCTCAGATAAGTGCTGCATGTGGTAGGGGTGAGGAGCTTGTTCAGATAGATGGGTAGCTTGCCCATAAAGAATTTAAAGTCAAGACAGGAAAGGTGAACTTTGCGCCTAGACTCGAGTGATGATCAATCTAGTTCTTTGAGCATTTCGCAGTGATGTCTGTTGTAGTTGCATTGGGGAACAATCTGAGTGCATTTACTTACCTAATGATTAAACTTTACACAAGTAAACATGTTTTACAACAAATACATAGCAAGTTGTTTAGTATGTATTTATGACACACAGAACACCTATGTAGCACTCTATTCCTATGTGAGATGGTGAATTGGTTACGACATATTTATTCAAAAACTTAGTTAAAACAATGGGGTTTAAAACAAGTATTAAATAGTACAAAGTGTTGTGTAGACTCTTGGGGTAGATTACTCCAGGGGAGTGTCAAATAGGATAGTAAAGTCCAGTGTTAGTGTATTCACTGGCCCTAGTAACCTTCGTATAGAGCGATTAGCTAGAGGTAAGTTTTATTAGGAACGATAGTAATAACCATATATGTAGTGCCACAGTAATTGAGTACTAATTGGTGCACAGGAAATACAGAACCTATCGCTGTGCTGCTATATACTGCAGTCAGTTAAAGGTATGATTGTATTGTTATACAATTGTTGGTAGATGTACACAAAATGTTTACTAACGCCAGCTAGGATGGGTTGTGCGTGAGTATAGAGAATGGACCATGAAGATATCACGTGTGAACAGTGGATCTGAAATATGCAGATCCTTAGTTGACACTAGTACTCAAAATTAATTACTGATAAAAGGTGAAGACCAGACACTGCTTAGACTCCTATATGAACAGATTAGGAGTGGCTGCTAAGCGCTGCACCTTATAGGACCAGTGAGGAGGTTAATAGTTTAAAACATTTGCCTAATTGATGCTGCACTACTCCATATATGGTGTGAAACTGGCTCTCCAGATGTAATGATCGGATAGTAGCAGGACAGTACTTATATATATATATATATATATATATATATATATGTAGTATTGTGTCAGATAAATAAATCGTTCCCTGGTTGTGACACATAGGACCATCAGGTTTCGCGTCGGCACCACGCAGTCACGTGCACGCGCAGAGCCCTCGCTCACAGACGCTGACTGTATGCAATCAGAGGAAGTCAGTGTGGCTCGGCTGCGGCACAATTAAGGGCTCTATACAGACCTGATGGTCCTATGAGTCACAACCAGGGAACGATTTATTTATCTGGCACAATACTATATATTTTCTATATCATCTATTTATTTTTTGATTATATATATATATATATACACACACACACACATATATATATATATATATACATACATACACATATACATACACACACACACACACACACACACACATATTACTATCCTGCTACTATCCGATCATTACATCGAGATAGGATTTTACCTTAGTAGCCTACAGTACCCTATCCAGCAACTCACATCTGGAGAGCCAGTTTCACACCATATATGGAGTAGTGCAGCACCAATTAGGCGAAGGTTTTAAACTATTAACCTCTTCACTGGTCCTATAAGGTGCAGCGCTTGGCAGCAACTCCTAATCTGTTCATATAGGAGTCTAAGGGCTGGGACCCGCGGCGCGGGCGGCTGCACGGGCTTTCCCCACCAGCAGGGGAATCCTCCCGAGCCGGTCCCGGTCCCCCCTGGCTGCAGAGCTCACTACACGCTGTGACGCGTCAGCCGCTAGGGGATACAAGAAAATTGTAATCCCTAGCTTTGACGCGCCACGTGGTGTGGCTGTGAGCCAATGAGGAGGGGAGGCTTCAGGAGGAGGGGAAGCTTCGGGGAGCGGGGAGGAGTGTGGAGTGCCTGCCTCTGTCTGTGTGTGTATGAGTGTTTGTGTGTTGCTTGTGATTACTTCAATCAGCAGCTCCAGCCCGAGCCCGTGGAGGGAGGGAGGGGGGGGGGGCGGAAGAGTAGCGGGTCCCTCCGCTCAAGCCACGCCCCCTCCCGCTCAAGCCTCCCACTCCCTACAGACCGCATATCGCAGTCTGTGTATGTCAGCGCCCCGCCTGTCTGCGGTGCGGGAGCGCTGATGGAGGGAACGGGGCCTTAGCCTAAGCAGTGTTTGGTCTTCACCTTTATCAGTAATTAATTTTGAGTACTAGTGTCAACTAAGGATCTGCATATTTCAGATCCACTGTTCACACGTGATATCTTCATGGTCCATTCTCTATACTCACGCACAACCCATCCTAGCTGGCGTTAGTAAACATTTTGTGTACATCTACCAACAATTGTATAACAATACAATCATACCTTTAACTGACTGCAGTATATAGCAGCACAGCGATAGGTTCTGTATTTCCTGTGCACCAATTAGTACTCAATTACTGTGGCACTACATATATGGTTATTACTATCGTTCCTAATAAAACTTACCTCTAGCTAATCGCTCTATACAAAGGTTACTAGGGCCAGTGAATACACTAACACTGGACTTTACTATCCTATTTGACACTCCCCTGGAGTAATCTACCCCAAGAGTCTACACAACACTTGGTACTATTTAATACTTGTTTTATACCCCATTGTTTTAACTAAGTTTTTGAATAAATGTCGTAACCAATTCACCATCTCACATAGGAATAGAGTGCTACATAGGGGTTCTGTGTGTCTTTAGTATTACTCTTAATTTGCCCCTCAAAGCACCATTCCCTTCATTACAAGCTGTAGCGGGGGTATCTAACTAGTATACAAGTAGTATGTATTTATAGCAACACAATCTAACCTTGACAACCTTTGTAACACAAAAGCAATTTGGATAAACGCTTGCAATATATTTAACTATTTTACTGTATATCTGTATCACAATTGTATAAGACAGACTTTGCTAAACACAAAGTGAAAATGAAAAAAAATGGGACAAAATTGAAGCTAAACTGCAGGTTAATGTGTGCTTGTTTGTAACTGCAGGTATGACTTCTTCATAGTCAGCCAATCTGTGAGACAAGGAACAGTGTCTCCAACTCACTACAATGTTGTATATGACAGCAGTGCCTTGAAACCGGATTACATGCAGAGACTAACATACAAACTCTGTCATATGTATTTTAACTGGCCTGTAAGTATCTGATCACCAGTTGCCACATTGTAATACATTTGTCTTGTTTGTCCTGGCTGTTAAACTGCACATTTGTATTTTGCAGGGTGTTGTGAGAGTGCCCGCTCCTTGCCAGTACGCCCACAAGTTGGCCTATTTGGTGGGGAATAGTATCCACAGAGAACCAAACCTTGCACTTTCTGACCGCCTATATTACCTGTAGGATACATGGAGAACAAGATGCTTAGGAGTAGATACATTTCTAATTCTTTTCTTTAAATTGCAGTAAGATGTTTCCATTTCCATGATTGAATATTACCCTTTGTTTTTCCCTAGTTTCACATAAATTTTTTGGAGGCTCTAATTTCTACCACTATTGTATGATAGATGTTTCATTTCTTCAAGGGGTACATGTATAATGGGAACTGGGAAGATTTATAAGTTGTTGTTGTTGACCGCAGCCGACGGTCACTCTGCCCAATTGGAGCCATGCATTTATCCTTGTTAAACAACGGTAATAGTTATAAATACGTATACATTTAAAGATACTCTAATCAACTGCTCATAGGATGCCATGTTGCTTTCAGGTCTAAATTTGCAATGCTAAAATGTCTTAAATTATGTAGCCACCATTGAGAATGGCAGAAAGCCCTCATACTGTAAGTGCAATAGTCCTGCAAAGTATGCCTCTGCTTTACTTCATCCATCTACAAAACTATGCAAGCCCTTCATGCCCAAATGCTGTACGTTTGTACTGTAAATGATTCACATTGGGTACTGAACCGTGTCAAGTTGGTTCTTTTCTGAGGTAATTAGTATCATCGTCAACTGATATACTGCACAAGACCGTTACATCATCTTCTTTTTCTAGACAATCAAGCTTCATAAAAGTCAAATGCATCCAATGAGCACACATTTAAATTAATATTAGAAAAATATAGTACATTACCTAAATATTGCCGAGTGATTTTAAATTCAGCACCTAATGAATCATTTTTGTTAATCAGCAGGTAATATAACGGTGGTATTTACTTAAATATTTTCTTAGCTTTAATGTTTTGATTTGACTTATAACATTCAAAAGCCATGCAAATAACCAATACTTGGCTCTGTATCCCGTGTTAAACAAGCTTGAACAATTTGTTATTCCCATATACCAATCAAGTGTATGTAAATGTTGGATTCAATAAAGTTTGGTTGTTACACATTACATTTTTTCCTTGACATTATTTGTGGAAAGGCGATTTTTATAAACATTAAACTTATTTCCTTCCTGGATGCCTTATTCCACAGTAACTTCATTGGGTTTAAACACTAAGCAAATTGAAAAGGGTAAACTTATTCTTCTACAAAATTGTATGTATTCAATTTAATTAGTTTAAACTTTTGTAATTTGTTTATACTGTCAACCTTGAATGGTATTTTTATTATTGATGCAACCTTTTTGTGTAGTAAATATACAGCAGACTGTTTTGTAGAAAATAGTAAATTTTATTTATAGAAAATATTTTACACATCAAATGTACACGTGCAGACGCCCAAACAACACTTTAATCACATTTAGGCTAGTGACTTCTGAAATTCAAAAGTCTAGCACAACAGTATCTTACATTTTATGTACACATTTTTGAAGACACAATGGGGAAAGCGTTAATTTTGTAAACCTTCATTTTTACAAAAAGGCAGTCTGAAAATGATGTATAAACAGTAAAAACAACTTACAAATGGTCTGTACTTACAAAATGGTAACTGGGCTCAACCAGTACTGTAGCTGGTTGTGATGCCAATCTGAGACTAGGGAAGTGGGGCCTTCCTCCTAATGTGTATCAAACATTCATTTTGCTGCTTTGTTTGGCTAGGAGTTAACAAATGTTCGCCTTTCATTAAGAGTTATTTTTGTGGGTAAAAAGTGAGCGATCGACTTAATGTGGAATATGTGTAATTCATATAACCGTAATGGTATATAGTAATGACTGTATGCAGCACTGTATATAGGCTTTTGCAGGCACATTGAATCCCTTCCCTGTAGAGCTTGTAATCGAATTGTTGGTCATATAGTGACTTGCCTAAGGAGAGTTGTCACTGGGATTTCAACAGGGTTCACCTGCTGCACAGTGACTTGACCACTGAGCTGCTACTATACACTGTGTAGTGGTTCTGGAGTTTGACATCTATTTTTGGAAGGATTCACTGTTAAATGAAATCTTAATTCACAATGTTACAAGGAGAATGAGACTGGATGCACACAACATACAAAGTATAGTCTGTACATTTTTATTGGACATTACGAATCATTGTGCATCAATAAGGCAAAACACCAAGGCTGTATAAACTAGGATTTTCAAAACCATTCCAGATTATTTATTTAAAGAAAAGAAAACATTTCTTGGTACGACCTGTATCACATCTTGGCTGTCTCTATGATGTGGGAATAGTAGCAAACTGGTATTTATTAGGATTGTATCAAGTGCTTACGACAGATCTCTCATCAAACATATTACCAAAGCCATAGTTTGATTTGAACATGAAGCTTTGTAGGTTCCTCGGTGTAATCACTTCACCGCACCAAGTTTTTTCAGCAGCTTCTTCCCTTTGGATAGTAGACCCTTTTTCTTTTTCGCCGAACGTTCCCTGCCTCTCATGGGACTCCCCGAACCCATTGGTGGAGATACAGAATGAAGATTTACTGTGGGGGACGCTGTTCTCCGGGGTGTACTTGCATTCTCAGGAGGGACCTATGAGTACATTGGAACAGTTTACTGGATGGAAAGAACGACGTATCTGTTCCCTAATGCCAAACCCATTTTGATTATAATGTTACAGGAAAACTATACAAACCTCCTACAATTGCAATTGTAAGAGGTGTAAATGTGCCATTAACACCCTTCAGTGAAGGCACTAATGTTCAGGTGGTACTTTCTAAAGGGAGAAATAAGATTGTGAAGTCAGATATTTTGATTTGCATTGAAATATTTTTCTATAATTGTGCATGTAAGGGTGTGGCACACAACTAGGAAGAGACTAAGATGAGCCATAATTAGAATCAGTATGATTAAAGCCATATCACAACCAACACTAGTCTATAAATGGTAACTTACTGCTGTGGTGACAAGGTCACAGCAATAAACTTCTAAAATGGCCATTGATTTTGCTGACCGTTCACAAGTCGGCAGCTAAACTGGAACAACCAATAATGCTTTAGAGCATTTGGAGACTTAGCTGGTATGCTATTTAGACATACCCAGCACCTGGTGTCTTTGCAAAAAGGTCTCTTACGATTACTAGATTGCCAGTATAATTGGTTATGTAGGCTTTAACCTAATTGAGTCAAAATCAAGGTCAATTTCTAAGGAAAAGAAAACCTCAAACATCTCCATTGCACACACCTGAAGATACCATGGTTTTTGTGTAAATTATTCTTTTACTTTAGCTGTATGTTTCATATCCAAACCGTGTTGCATTGATGGACTAGTCCTTCAGCCTACTATGCTGCAGCTGAATATGATCTTGAATATCCATATTTATTTCAATTTATGTGTAATGAATAGATTAAATGTGACCTAGTAATAACGCAGCGTGACTCATGAAATACAGGAGCTCTGGAGCACACGAGCAATTACTGTATTCTATAAGTAATGTTATGCTATTAATGCAACATCTTTCCAAACATATGTAAATATCTTGCATAGAAACATACACCTCAAAGAAAAATGTTGTAAATGTAAATTGTTTGAAACAAACTTTGAGAGAAATGACTGGCTGCCTCAGCATTCAGGTGCCAACAATGTGTGTATAGATCTATCTCAATGCTTTTTAGATGGTTTCTTTAAATCCTTTTGTAAAGTTGCTACAATTGTTCTCGGTTGGTATCTTCAGTTGCTCACTTACGTGAAGGCTACACTGCCTCATTAAGGTGTGAAATGAACACTCTTCTTCTGTTCCCAAGCAGACGAGCAAGGACGAAAAAGAAAATATTGCAGAGATGACACAAAAATCAAAGTAAAAGTGGAATTCAATACATTTTCAAACTTAAAACAAAATGGAATCAAATGATTATCAAGTAGAGCACAATGTCTTGAATAATATACATCGTCTGTTATTGTAATCAGTTGCAGATTAAGCAACTGTAATTAGAGCTGTGTATTACTATTATTGACTCCCATCCTTTGTTTCAAAGGTGTACACACCATGACAAAAAAAAGTGTTCTGACATGAGCCCGTTATTGCAACTGGTAAGAGTACTAATCGCGAATGGATGCTGGTGTTACACGCACAGGTTCTTGTGAAATAGGTTGGACATTTCTAACCGCCTGCGCCTTCTGCAAAGCGAAGACATTCCCTTTATTACAACTTGAGTTAGGGCTGGGACCCGCGGCGCGGGCGGCCGCACGAGCGTTCCCCACCAGCAGGGTAATCCTCCCGAGCCGGTCCCAGTCCCCCCTCACGGCACAGCTCACTACACGCTGTGACGCGTCAGCCGCCAGGGGATTCAAGAGAATTGTAATCCCAAGCGGCGATGTGTCACGTGGTATGGCTGTGAGCCAATGAGGGAGCGGGGAGGAGAGTGTGGGGGCAAAGCAGCGTGAGTGCCTGTCTGTGTGTGCCTGAGTGCGTGTCTGTGTGTGAGGAGTTGAGGGCTCCCCTCACGTCATGGCCGCCCCCCCCATGTCATGGCCAACCCCCCACCCGTTTTGGCTACTCCCCCTCCCCCCCGCAAAAATGGTCCCTTTGGACCGAAAAAAGCTCCAAGTGCCTCTCCACGCACCGCCTGTCTGCAGTGCGGGCGCGTGGTCTGAGGCAGCGGGGTCTTAGCCTTATTTAGCAATACTGAACTTGTTATGGATCACTCGTATACAGAGCCGCTGTTCAAGCTTTCAGGCAGAAATCCATCACTTCCCTGAAAGATGGTTCACTAAAATATCTGCTAGTACTGTTACATTTGTTTGCAGTAGAGAATCGGGCTTATGCAACTCTAAATTTTCATTCACTGTAAAGATTGTGAACACTGACTTTTACAGTATTCCGTCTCAACACGAAATAACATGCGTAGAAATAAATATGGCAAAAGAAACAAATTGTAAAAACTCGCAGCCACAGTGAAGGAGCAGACTGGGACTGCTTTACATGGATCTACAACCAATTTCATACGTTCAATACTCGTGGCTTACAGAAAATAAAGTATCGACATATGATTGATAATCCTATTGTAGCTTCAGATACACTTAAAGAACTGGCACAATGTTTATTTTGTCACGGATTGCGTAATTAAAAGTACTTGCTGCTCCCTAGAAAAGGGGTCCTCAACGTGGGTCCTCAACCCCCCCCCACCCCCCCAACAGATCAGGTTTTCAGGATATTTCAGCTTCAGCACAGGTGGCTCAATCAGAGGCTGTCTGTGACTGAGCCACCTGTGCTGAAGCTGGGATATCCTTAAAACCTGACCTGTTTATGGGGGGGACGGGACTCAAGGACTGTGAAGTTTGGGACCTCTACCTTAGAATATAGACTGGATGTCACATTTAACCCCTTGAGT
Source organism: Ascaphus truei (assembly GCF_040206685.1). Classification (NCBI taxonomy): domain Eukaryota; kingdom Metazoa; phylum Chordata; class Amphibia; order Anura; family Ascaphidae; genus Ascaphus; species Ascaphus truei. Next base: position 15,745,082 of record NC_134495.1, on the reverse strand, counting down.
ACCGGCATGGAAGAGAAGTTCTCCAACGTTGCTCTTCCTGTAAGATTGTGTTTGTGTGCCCCCTCCTCCCCCCCCCTTTGTTACAGGGGCCTCTGGAGTGCCAATACCCCCAAATCTGTGGGCACCCAAAGGGTTAAATTATAGAAGTCCAAGGCTCAAATGTTGTAGCTGGATGTTTTTCTTTTTCATTGTATTTGAGAACATACATTAAAAAAACATGTGAAATAACACTGAGCAAGACAGAATGAAACAGAAATGTTTTGTACACGGACGTACCCTCTTCGCCTTGGTTCGCACTGGGGTATCTTGAGAGTATCGAGACGGTACATCAGAAAGGTAAACTTCTACGTCATCAGGCACTTCTTCCAAGAAGTTAGAAGGGACAAGGCCTTTATGTCCGTTTAGTTCACCCTGTATAATAAACCCACATTGTAGGTTGACCTTTTCATTAACAAATTGCATTACAATATGTTGTTGGATCATCGGCATTGAATTGTTCAATCAATCTACGTATTATACAGATTTGTTTTCTTGTTTATTTAATATAACCTAATCACAGAATCTGGTCAGATTCCAGGTTTGTTTAAGACTTTAATAGATTGAGTGCAGCTTTTGGGGACCTTCTGATCTTATCTGACCAGATTCTGTCGTTATGTTGTATATTCCCCTATGCACCACCTGTATGATTATATATCATCTTTAGATATTGTGGTTGAGCGGTGAACAGCTTATGTGTATATATTTAATATAACCTTAATGTTTTATATGTACTCTGAATAAAGCGCTTTCAACTTATTAGAGAGTGATTTCTTTATCCTCTGCTTCTAGTGAGCTGATCAGTAGAAATGGGCAAACTGGGCTCACTTGGGTCCAGATCCACAAAAGGGTGCTAAGGGTTAGCACATTTAGGTGAATGGCTGTAAAGTCGTGCTAACGCTTAGCACCCTTTTGTAGGGTAATTGTAGTGTTAGCTTCTGGTGTAAGCAAAGCAGGGTGGGTATGAAGGGCCCGGAGAGGTTGAATAGCTTGTAGCATATCAACTACATGTTGGTCCAATAAAGTTGTCATACTCCCTCTGCCTCCTTTGTTACTTCCGGGTGTTAAATAGGAATACAAAATATGCTGCTGTTTGCAGGTTAAATCACAAGTTATATATTTTTCTGCAGTGGGAAAATAGATCCATCTGTTTTTTAATTTGCCCTTTTTTTCTGAAGTTGATCAGGGATCTCCCGAAAACAGAATCTACATCAGACAACATTGAAACAGGCCTTTTGTTTTGAATTTTTGAGCTGCGTCGTGTTTCGCTTGTGTGGTTATCTTTACCATTTGTGTTTCATCACCGTAAGAAAACATGGAAACAATCCCTGTTAATGCCCCCACATTGCGGACTGCGACCTTCGGCCGCGACCTGGGCATGTCACCGCTGTACAATTTGCCACTCCTAGTCCCGAGGCGCCATCTTTACATGGAGACATTTAAAGATGGCACGTCAGAGTGGCAGCCACAGGCCTAGGAGCAGCGGGCGGCCGTCCGAAGTTCATTGTTGGAGAGGTGAATTGTAAAGCAGTGACCTGCCCCGGTAGTGAGTAGTAGTGGCCTGCCACCGGTGCTTTGGTCGCAGCCAAATGTCCTATACTGCCACATTGTACCATCTAAATTATGTAACCTGGCATAATTATATCCAGGGCATCTTTAAAAACTAATGCAGTGCAGGAACACCCATCTTCATGTCTACATAGGATCACCCACAAGTTCTCCTCCTTACCTCCAATGTTCTCCACTCATCTGCTCCCCCCTACATATCAGCTTTGATCTCTCGCCATGTCGCTGCTCATCTCCAGCGTTATATTCACAATGGTCTCCTTTCTATCCTTTTCACCTCTACTGTGCTCTCTCGTCTTAAACCTTTTTCCCTCATTGCCCCTTACCTGTGGAACTCCCTCACACTCAGTATACACCAAGCACCCTCTCTCCCACCTTTAAGACTAACCTTAAAAATCACCTCTTCAATGAAGCATTCGAACAGCCTGGACTCATGGCTACTGTCCCTCAGTCACTCTTACCAACCATTGTGGCCAAGTACTGCCATCTACTGCACTTATTCCCTCACCTGCTGTCTCTGCAAGTCTCCCATTATACTACTTGGATCGTAAGCTCTCCAGGTCAGGGATTTCCTTTCTTATTGTCTGATCTTATTGTATTATAATACCCTGTATTGTGTTGTCTCTCTTATAAAGTGCTACATACAGCTGTGGACACTATAGAAATAACGATGTACATGAATATCGTACGTATGTGTTTGTTTCAAATATGTTGGAAGAACATTGTAAGATCATGTAGAAAACCTGGATGTGAAATCTCTCCGTAGGGACATGATCTGCATATTCCGTACGTGAGCACTGCAAATGGAGTGAAATCTGAACAAAACTTACATAGTAAAATCCATCTTCATCTATTTCACCCAAAACAGTAATGATATCTCCTGTACAAAATGTTAGTTCAGTCTGCAGAGGAGAGAGAATGGTCTTAATTATAGAAGTTGGCGAGTAATGTATATGATTTTTTTGTATGACAAAAATAACGCTTTGTCAAAAGAGTCATTTTCATAACTCCACGTTTCTTTAAAGACGAAGTCCTAGGAGCACCCTTTAAATTTATTTATTTATTTATTTTAAATTAGAAGAATTGGGGATTTTCTGGAGCTAAGCCACATTAATTTCAGCTCTGGTGAGCCCCTCGTTCCTGAGATGCTTTACATGTAAATATAGCGCCTCTACTGCCTCGTATTTAACCACCCTGCGTCATGCTGGCCAATAGGAAGCCGCAGCTGAGGGCGTTGAGGCTTCCTATTGGTCCATGTAATGCAGGCGATGTAAACCCTAATTATATTTCATCCAGGGGGGACAGGAATGTGCTATTTGTACCAGTAAGTAACTTGGGAACCAGAGGGTCCCCCAGTTGATATAACTGTGGTTCAACTCTGGGGACCCCCTGGTAAAAACAATGAGGGGTTAAAAAAAATATCAGGGGGAACAGCCATTTTAAACTGTTACCTCTACAAGTAGCCCTAATCATATTTGGGGACTTTTCAATACAATTTGTATAATTGTCATACATCAATATGAAAGCTACTGTACAGTAATGCTTTATCACTGAGAATGTCTTCAAATTTGCTTTATGAAATTTGTTGCTGTTCTCGCCTACGTTTTGCCTTTTCGTGACACTTTTCAGAACTTTGCCAATTTTACCAAAATTCTGAAAATGGCCCCAAATGGCAGTGACCCAGGGGCCCATTGACTTAATGCTCCGCAACATATGTTGGCAACGTTTGCGTTAAAAGGGGAAATTACGTCTGTGACATCTGTACATTATTATACATTTATTAAATGAGCATCCTTTCTATGTTACCTTTTACTGCAGGGGTGGCCAACGCCAATCCTCAAGGGCCACCAACAGGTTAGGTATTAAGGATATCCCTGCTTCAGCACAGGTGGCTCAGTCGTTGACTGGCCTTCCTGTCTCCCCTACAATCTATCCTAAACACTCCTGCCAGAATCACTCTACTCTTTCCTAAATCTGTCTCAGCGTCTCCCCTGCTGAAATCCCTCTCCTGGCTTCCTACCAAATCCCGCATCTCACACTCCATTCTCCTCCTCACTTTTAAAGCTTTACACTCTTCTGCCCCACCTTACATCTCAGCCCTAATTTCTCGCTATGCACCATCCCGACTCTTGCATTCTGCTCAAGGATGTCTTCTCTCTACCCCCTTTTGTAGCTAAAGCCCTCTCCCGCCTTAAACCCTTCTCACTGACTGCCCCGCACCTCTGGAATGCCCTTCCCCTCAGTACCCGACTAGCACCTTGTCTATCCACCTTTAAGACCCACCTTAAAACACACCTGCTTAAGGAAGCAGATGAGTAGCTCCATGGCTGATAATTAACACCTCATACATTAACCTTGGCCCCTTGCAGACTCACTTACCAGAACGCCCTCCTACTGTCTCTGTACGTTCTTCCTACCAACCAATTAGATTGTAAGCTCTTCGGAGCAGGCACTCCTCTTCCTAAATGTTACTTTTATGTCTGAAGCACTTCTCCCCTTTATGTGTTATTTGTCATATTTATATGATTGCCACGTATATTACTGCTGTGAAGCGCTATGTACATTAATGGTGCTATATAAATAAAGACATACATACCTACATTGAGCCAACTGTGCTCAAGCAGGGATATCCTTAATACCTGGCCTGTTGGTGGCCCTTGAGAACTGGAGTTAGTCACCCCTGGTTTAGTGTATGCTTATATGAAACTTGTTATTCAATCCATTATTGTAATGGCATCACAGATGATTATTATAGCGAGGCAGACAGTGATGGGGGACTTTGGATAGATTTTATGAGGGATACTTAAAGAGAACTTTTGAGACATTCTGCTTCTACTTATTGTTTGCATCTTAACAAGAAAATAAGCTTTACATCTTTATCATTTACGATGTACGGCTTTAAGAAAACACTGTATGAGATTCCCTCGGCTGCAACAAATGTATCGGCACATTTGCTTTGTATCTACAAGAGAGAACATAAGTATGGTAGAACGTAACACTTCATAGGAATACCTCCACGTCGACGTTAGGAGAGCTTTCTCTTGGGTCGTAGTCATACAAAGCAACCATTCTCCTTGTACACACAGAGTGTTGCCTGCCGCTCCTCCTGTTCCGTTCTGTGCCAATCACAAGATGGAGCATACATTTATTTACAGAAAACCACTGTCCCCAAAACCCACTCTCTTATAATGAATCCTACAAGCTATGTACGATACCAACAGAGGTGACATAAAAGCGGAGATGGTGATGACGGCTTTCTGCAGCACGATATTTCTTAACTTCATCTATTTTTGATTCACTATTAAAGTATGTTTTGATATGATCCTTTCTTTCTGCGTCTATCAGTCAACGGGGTCTCTATGAATGCGCAGGACACACTGTGTGATCGCCACGCTCAAGCTTGCTAATTACACCCGCAACAGTATCCTAAGGCCGCGGCCCCAGTCGTTGCGTGCACGCGCGCGTCGGAGCGCCTGGCGGCGCGTACACCAGTTTCAGCCGCGATCTGTCGTCTTGGGGTCTCAATGGGACGCACGTCCAGGGAAGTGCAGGTGGAGCAAAGACAAGATTTGGACTACGGCCCCGGGGACGCGTGGCGGAGCAATGACGTCACGCGGCTGGTTCGCACTCATTGGCTGAACCGTCGCCGTAACGTGGCCATCGCTCGGCCACCGCGCCAAAAGACAACAATCTTGTCTTTTGGGAAAGGTGGTCGCGCGTCGCGCTTTCTGCAGGCGCACGCAAGTAGTTACTGGGGTCGGCCCCATAGAGGGCCGTATCTTGTTCGTGCCGTGCACGCCGTAGCATGCGCAGCCGCGGGCACGAGGCCTAACGCCTCAGAACTGGCTGATTTTCTTTTTTTTTACGCAGAAAGAGGAAAAGAAAGTGACAAAACAGATGTGCTGAATTTGATCCATCTCATTATAATCTCTGCATCATGTAACTTCTCCTTTTGACAAATTGCTGGCTGACCACACGGGGCAATAAGTGAAGTTACAACTCGAGAATTAACATTATTTCTTCATTTTCCTGCAAAATGACCTTAGTACTTACACCCCCGTTAATGTTAGCACCTGAATATCACATCATTTGCAGACTGAAGGTTTTACTAGTCATTTGAAATTGCAATAGTAGTTTTTAAAATAAGTCTTGGATAATATTTTTAGCGGGCCGCTTATTTAATTTATTGCTATTAGTCAAGCGTTCATCTCCGACATATTGCTCTAAAGCCAATTAAATAGGATACAAAAATATGGCATTCCTGGCCTTCCCTGAAAAAATATGTATGTTAATATGCATAGATTTGTCACATCAAATGAAACATTTCATGGGTTTCCACAGTTTGTTTTGAACCCCTTTATCAATAAAAGGATCTGTATTACACGCAAATACAGATTAATCAAATGGTGTGTGTGTGTGCTCACACACACATATACACACCCACAGCCACCGACAGGGGGGGAGAGCTGGGACAATTATCCTGGGCCCAGCGGCATGCAGGAGGCCCAGCCGGCCGGCGCTGGCAGTTGGGCCGGACCTCTGGCCAAGCCAGCTGCCGAACCCCTGCTACCCCAGGGCCGGCAGCCAGCCCAAAATCCACGTCCGGCTGCGGGCCTCGGCTTTCCTCCCGCCTGCAGCAGGCCTCTCTATACTGCTGTGGGGGCCGCAGGTGCAGACCCCGCCCCCGTGCCGGACGTTGGGCTTGGGCGGGCTCATCAGCACGGCACCGAAGGTCTCCAGGCAATGTGTGTATGTCTATTATGTGAGGGGCGGGGTATTGTGTGTGTGTGGGGGGTATTATGTGTGTGGGGGAGGGGTTGTGTGTATGTGGGTGGAGGTTTTGTGTATGTCTGTGTGGAGGGGTTATGTGTATGGGGAGAGGGGTGGGCGCATGAGGGCGAGAGGGGGGAAAGGGGGAGAGAGGGGTGGGCGCATGAGGGAGAGGGGTGGGCGCATGGTGAGAGAGAGGTGGGGCATGAGGGAGGTGGGGGTGTCGGAGAGGTGGATAAGAGGTGGGGGTGTGGGAGAGCTGGATGAGAGGTGGGGGTGTGGGAGAGGTGGGAGGGAGAGGTTTGGGGTGTGGTAGAGGTGGGAGGCAGAGGTTGGGGCTTGGGAGAGAGAGGGGTGTGGAAGATAGGGGCGGGGGGTCTCGCAGACACTGGGAGGGTTTACCCAGTGGAAACCTGTACACCTGGGCTCCTGGAAAGCTGTCTGCGGCCCTGTTAGGGCCGGTGCAAGGGTATTCGGCACCCATGGCGAACCTTCAGCCCTTTTCTTAATGTTAGTCTAGTAGTCCCATTCTCTCTCACCCCCTCCTCTTCCTCTCTCATGTTATCCCACTCCATCACCCCCCTCCTCTTCCGCTCACCCCCTAATCTCACTCTTCTCCTCTCAACCCCACTCCTCCTCTTCCACCCCCTCTTCCTCCTTTCACCTACCTGGCTTCGGTGGTGTGAAATGGAGCAGGGCAGCGGGAGAAGAGGACAGAGGAGAATGACCTAAGGCGACAGGCAGGAGAAGTGGGCAGAGTATGGCAGGAGCAGAGCAAGGCAGCAGAGGAGGAACATTGCGATGGAGGGAGAACAGGACTGAGTACCGCGGATGCCGGGGAGGAGCTGCGCTGTAGCAGTGGCAGACACCGGAAGTCAGTGAAGACTTCCGGTTTAGACCACTGGAGCACGCTCCTCCCCAGCCGTCCTTCTCTGCTGCCCTGTTCCACTCCCATGGTCCTCAGTCCTCTTCTCCCGCCGTCCTCCTCTGCCACCCATCTCCGCTTCTGCCGTCTTCTCCCACCATCCTCCTCCTCCTGCTCTGCTCCCGCCACCCCCCAAAAATGTGCTGCCATAGGCGACCGCCTAGTGGTAGCACCGGCCAATGTAATATACAGACACACGTAATATGTCCCCTCTTCCCAACTACTCTGAGTGGTAACAGCCTGCCACGTAGGAATATAAATTCTCCTTGGAAGATTCCATCATGACAACCAAGAATGAAACTACAAGAAATACATTAAAAAAAAAATGAACAAGCCAGACAAAATGAGCTATATGATGAGTTCTTATAACCAACTGAATGTTTGTTATTATCTAAAGGTTTGAGGTAAACCACTTGTAGCACCAATGTTACATAGTTAAACTATGTGCTTCACTACCGACCAGATGAAGGACCCCGAGACGTTCGAAAGCTTGTACAACATATCAACTACTAGTTGGTCCAATAAAAGGTATCATACCACCTACCCCCTCTCCCTCCTTTGTTACTATTGATTAATATGCTATATATACACACACTATGCAGTGTTGCATGCTCTACAAGCAGCAAAGAGGTTAGAGGTAGCTACAGCGGCATGACACGTGTAGATGATGCAAGCTCAAAGGACAAAACATGCTTGTTAGTTCAACTCAGGAGGAACATTAAAAGGGTGTCTAGACAGCTCGACGTATCTCTGCTAGTTTATGGCTTGAACAAAGTTAGGGTTTCTTAGCACAGACCTCTTTTAGACTTTCTGGATCTGCGGTGTACAGAGCGAGAGCTCTCTTTGAAACGGTCACAGTTGACTTCAGGAAAGGGATGCATACAAATAAAAGAAGAGGAAAACATATGAAGCTGTTTAAAGGTCTAATTTCAATCTTGAAGAGATCATCTGGGAAAAAGGAATATTGCAGACAGGACTAAGATTGGGCTGTTTTTGTTTCATTGTTGTTATTATTTTTAAGAAAACAAGGTAAAGGGGCACTACAGCTAGAATACTGCACACTTAGATTTCCAATGCACCTAAATCATAGAGTGTAAGCTCCTCTGGGCAGGAACTATGCCTGTAACATTCCTACGTGCTGCGTACCGCACACTATACTGTCATTGTGACGCGCTGTGTGTCCCATTGGGAGAAACACGCTATATGAAATAAAGTTATTATTATGTTCCAAGTAAATTATTTTTTAATTCTATAAAAAAATGACAGCCATAACATATCCAGGACATATAAAGCTTGCAGCCGTTTGTCTTGTATTCGCATATCTGACAAAGATACGTTGAAATCTATTTCTGGACATAACAGGGAGTTATTTTCTAATGCAGTTTTCTATTAATCAGGTGTATCTGCTTTTGTTTGGAAAATGGATTGCAGAGATCAGAGAGGAATATATATTAAAATAGCACTATTATAGTGAGTAATCTCTACCAAAAATTATTTATGTAGATTTCCATTATCTTGAAGTCTTTGTATGTGAACTCAAACCTTTGCCAGCTTCCTGATAAGTAGAATAGCTTTGAAACAAAACAAAGAGATCGTTTGTCAGCCGTTTTCAATTGCAAACATTAGTCAACAAGCAATACAGCAGTGCACATCAAAGCAGGAAGTCCACGGTGCCTAGAAATGTTTGGAATGGGCAGTTCTGCCGTACCACGTTCATGATAACATTTCCAGTGGTAATTCCAAACAAATGGGATACACTAGCAGGGTATATGTATCGAGACCAAAGCAGAGCCATTCTGGGGTAAAAATACAGCTCCACGTGTTGGAAAGAGCAAGTCCTATGATTTCCATGGGATTTTTTTTTTTCCCAATGATACACCTGGTGCAAACGACTTTGCCCCAGAATTGCACTACTTTTGCCTTGATACATATGGGCCAATGAGTTTAGGGATTCTAGGCCAGTGAAGAATTGTATCCCGTGATATTGCGGTAACAAAGCTAAAAGCGGGGACAGCCAGGGTGACAGCCCAATATAGTGTCAGAAAAGAATGTTTTCATTACCAATTTTTTCCACGGGCGTATTCAGAGATAGGAATCCCTGTTTGAGGAGCTCGTCCATCATTTCTTCATCATCGGCTTGAATTTCCGAGACCATGTTACAGGGGATATACCCGGCTCGCCCACATGTCTCACCGCGGTAGAAGCCATCAGAGTCTTTGTCGCCATACACCTAATGCACACAGAGTACCGGCACAAATGCTGAACCGACAACTGCTGCTGTATTCTTAATACAGTATCTGGCAGCTGTTAAAAAGTGGACCAAGAATCTCTAACAGAAGCATTTACAGTACATGTTGGATCCGATAATCTGCCTCTTCTTTCGATGCTTTTGTTAAGAGTGCAGCGTCTCAATGATTATTCACTATGATATCCCACAGAGGTGTTCTGGAGGAATATTCATGCAAAACAATATTTTGGGGTGATTTTGAAATTAGTTTTTTTTAGGAACCGCTTTATAACTTGAATCTGTGGTTAGGTATAAGCTCCAGACCACCTTCTGTATGTATTGTATAGTCCATGCTGTCTGTGGTCATGCTGTTTATAGTTAGGTTTTCTGGTTACATGGCGGAGGGCTTTTACCTTGCTGCAATTCATACTGCGAAGTAAGACTGCACCTTCAAACTGAATTAGAATCCGTAGCATAACCGAGTCACCGATTGAGCCACCTGTGCTGAAGCAGGGATATGCCTAATACCTGGCCTGGTTGGTGGCCCTTGAGGACTGGAGTTGGCCACTCCTGATCTATAGCATGCACGCGGTAAACTCACCTTGATGATCTGGCCTTCCTTAAAAGGGAGCTCCTCTTCAGCAGCATCGGGATTTGGGGACATGGTCCTTGGGTCGTAGTCAAAGAGGGCCACAAATATTCGGACGGGAAAGTCCTCCATTCCACCATCCGTCTCCGACTCCTCGTACATTTCGGATGAGAGCTGCTCTCGGCTGCCGTAACTATCTAAAGAGATGTTCAAAACACATCCAACATTTTTTTTGCTTGTCCCCATCCGTAGATATTCAGCTTTGATCTTCAAGTCAATGAGATCGGGTGTATATTGGATATTGGTTGCCTACTTAATACTGATGTATGCCATGGAGGTTGTGTTTGAACCGTTGCCTTTCAAAGCAATGTATAAAGAAAATAGTGCAGGGAAGGGGGGGGGGACAACTCCAGTCCTCAAAGGCCACCAACAGGTCAGGTTTTCAGGGTATCCCAGCTTCAGCACAGGTGGCTCAGTCTTTGACTGCACCAATTGTGCTGAAGCAGGGATATCCTGAAAACCTGACCTGTTGGTGACCCTTGAGAACAGACGTTGGCCACTCATGAACTAGACTATCTCTATGATATACGCATCCTAAATGTGCATTCATGGTTGCAGAGCACACTCATACTGCATGTGGTGATGTTGTACACCTACATTACGAACAACGTATAGATTTGTACAAATCACTTTTTTCTCAAGGCATTTATAGTATTCCTGGCAGCTTCACAAATGACCTTCTGTATGCTAGATGTTGATTAGCAATGGAGGGAGGTTCATGCAATGCAGTATAATACAAAACAACACATACAATATGGCTGTATGGCAATGGTGGGAATGGTGGGAATGAATTGGGTGCTTTTTTTTACTTTTCTCTCCACTGATCAGGGGGGAAACCTACCTGCTTCCCAGATGGGGTGGGGGGAAAGGCGTATTGTAAGGCCTGCACACATGCTGCATTGCATGCAATGTGGTTAGCTAGAAATGTAGCATGTTAAAACCGTGGGCAGAACTGATCAAAGGCTTTACACCCAAGAGGAACCAGATTTCAGGGCCTGATTGGAGAAGATGCTCAGTTTTGGCAAAAAAAAAAAAAAAAATCTTATTCTCCTAATCCAAAACCACTGAAACTTGGCATTGCCAACCTAAAAGGAGATTGGGCATCACATTCCTTGTATGAAAGAGGGGGTATTAAAGCAAGACGTGGCAGCAAGGACACTGAGCCCAGACAGGACCTGAGACCCATTCCCAACCAGATACAACATCTTGAGGAATTCTCTGCTTGGAATTAAGGAGGAAGAGGTTTTTTTTTTGTTTGCATACCGTATCTATCGTCAGAAGCCCTGGCACGTTGCAGGGACCATTTCCTGTGTTCTCCAATGCTGCGATAATAAGCTTCTTCTTTAACAGGTGAAATATTTCCCTCACTACCTGACCGAGAACGGCCGCCTTCACTGTTACTGTCCATTGTAATTTCTACGGAGAAAAAGGGAAGGAGCTATTAAACATTCTCTGTGTGTCTGGAAGAGAGGACCATGGACACTGGTTGCCCTTTCGTACTGCGCTTCCCATCACAAGATTTTCCATTACTACAGTAACAAAAAAAAAAAGGTCTAAAGGTTTCCGAAATGCTCCGCTTTGCCCCCTAGAGAACTTCCAGATCTTCCTTTCATGCACTTCTTGTTGGGGTTTGGTGAAAATAGGATATGATGCAGCGTCGAGTGCTTTTTTCAGAGCGGCTGGTGTCAGCTGGGTCTTTGTATCCCAAAGTCTCCTTGTTGCAAAACGGAGGCAAAATGTGCTGCAAAAACTAGCACGAGAATGATTACAAAAATGCCATTCTTTCCCCCACTTGTTAAACCTTCTTCTGATTTTGTCCCTGTTTTGAAGCCAGGAGACATGGATACATAACCAGCCTTGAATGCCAAAATCCATTTTCCCAGAGTCTGGACGAAGTTTAAAAAAAAAAAAAAAAAAAGTGACCCTTTTGGGTCTTAAAATGTCGAAACAGCTGCCTGTGAGTAGGGTTACTGGCTATGTACTTTTATTAACCCAGGCTGTACTGAAAAGCTGTGTAATGCAGTAGGCATATGCGTATTGGGGTTTATGCTAAAATGGACATGAAGAAAAAGGTGACACTGTGTGCTCATTTGCATGTCATTTCCCAGAATCCCTGGCTGCAGTGGAAGCACTGTATGCCAAGAGATAATGGGGAAAGGCAGGATCGCAGACCTGTCTGAGACATGTGAATCTGCTCACAGGGGATAGTTTTATTTGCTGCACACACTACGGTGGAGAGATTTAGCACATCTTTTTTTTTACCTACCATAACATATAATGTGTGGCTAAAAAACAAATGACGTTAGCAAGTAAAGTGAGTACAAAGTACCAGTAAGGCATAGAGCAGCCACACTTTGGAAGTCTAAATGTCCTATATTTTATAACCAGTGGATCACTTACAGTTTGAATTCTTCCTATTGGCCATATGGGCAAAACCGAAGTCAAGTATTATGTCACCATGCAGGCAACAGGCAAATTACTCTTGAAACAGCTGTGCACAAAGTACTTGGGAATTCCAGGCTTTCAATATTATTGTGTTTAAGTTAAATACACTCTGCAGACAGCCTTTGAGTAAGGAGTGTTAATGTATCAAACAGAATACAGAAGGCAGCACAGATGTAGCTTCCAGCTCGTTCCATGCGCTTTGTTTAATTGCAGTAACATACTGATGTGTACCTTCTTGACGACACGCTTGGGTTCTCACAAACTTTTGAAATGACCCAAGTGGATGGAATGGGTATGCACTGTATAAGTTGCTATGTCCCCAGGTTCACGGACATTAACACCTTTGCTACCACAGATGCTTGCAACCCATTGCAAAACCACCAACGAGATGACTCGGCCCCTCCCTGCTTCGTTGGGTCATCACAAATTAAATCGCACAGTATCAGATGGGGTCATAGATGTGTGATGTAATATATGATGTCATGACAAAGCAGAAGGCAGAGTAAAGAGTCGATTTGATTCATGTACCTGTGTCTCAGTTCTGTGTGTCACTTCTTATTGCACAATTACACTTCAGTAAACGGAATCACATTCTCTTCTCTTTGGAGTCTGCCTTGCAGACCAGAGCAGCAGGAATATGCTACAGGAATTCCCCGGCAGAGGTAGCAGCCTCAGCACCACGAAGTTATAGCTGTAGAGTGCTTTGGACACAGACGTCACTATTTAAATGTAAGCTTTTGATATGACCTGCCTTTTTTGATCCATTACTCAGTGGCGTATAAGATGGAAACAAAGTGGCACCCGAATAAAAGTGTAGGCGTTGTTGACCCATAACCGGATTCTCCTCACTCCCAAACCTTCGATGCTGAACCATTACTTGACTTCATTTCAGTCTTTCCAAGGGTACACATATCAAGTGTGTAATGGAATTGGAATGAAAAATGAAGACAGATGAAGGGGAGCATGGATGAACGAAGTTACAACATTGAGTCTACGTTCACAACACATTTTGTTGTCCAATGTGAAATTCGAGGGAAACATTAACACTTTTGAAACCCCAGATTTTTTTAAAAACTCACCCAGGCAGGAGCAGGCCGTGATATTCAGTAAAATCTCAGACAATACAAAGACGTAGCGCCCACTTGTAAGAAGGAAGGCGACCGGATACTTACAAAAGGTACAAATGTATTCCATAAGTGTCATATAAGACAACACAACGTTTTGGAGTTTCCTGCCCCCCTTCGTCAGGTATATACACCTGCTATAAACTCTGTATACACCTGCTATATATTCTGTATGCACCTGACAAAGTGGGAGGGAGCGTCCGAAACGTTGTGTTGTCTGTGTATGTGTGTTGTCCGTGTATGCTATACACTTACTCCTGGGGAAGTGTGTCGCATACAGCCGGCACCTTGTTGAACGTACAAGCAAGAATTCTGAAGAGGAAGTGTGGCGGTTCCTCTAGTTGGTATTGATTCAGTAAAAACACATGTACACATTAACAACCACTGCTGAGAAGTCTGACTTTCACTTCTCTCTGTGTATCTTGCCTATTTTTTCCCACCCATCTAAACAAAAATCTCTTTGTATTTTCAGACTTTAGTGGGAAACTTCCTGCTTCAATGGCAGGGTTTTACTCTGCTGGAAGTAGCATGCCTGGCAAATGCAGAATTGAACAGAACTAATAGCTAAAGTATCATGTTTCAAGGCAATGCCAATCAAATGAACAGAGGCTACAAGTTGTATGTGTGAATGGACCTGCATGTCTCCATGGATTGGTGCTTTCATACAATGCAGATGTACACCTTTTACTAACCCCATCACTGCCCAAGTACCCTGCAGAACCCTGCAAGGCAGTGCATTGTGTAGCCAATATGGCAGCAAAGGGGTGAGAAATATAACCAGTGATTATTAAAAACAAACCCTGTAGGCAGAAATTATACTTTCTTGTCAATGATGTAGCACACCACATTAAAATCAACTGGTTTTGCTGTCTGTTGATGTAATTGTACATTCAATTTATTAAGGTGGATTCTAAGAAACAAAAGTCAACTGTAAATCGTGTGATTTTCTAAAAAAAAAAAAAAAAAAATTAAATGAAATACTTTGTGGGGATTGCACTTCTACACTCTCTGCAGGTAAAGTACAGAAGTGCGCAGTTGGACCTCTCTAGCAACGAAGAGGTTAACCACAAGCGATTAGACAACCACCAGGATGAAAGAATGGGAAGGCAGCAGTCAATCCAACTAACCAATGGAAGGGACCATCATTGGACGGGGTCTTTGTGGCACCGTATTGCCGCGAGACATCCTCCGAGCTGTGTGATCCCCTCTGTCCGTTCGACCCAAGGTGGAGTGGCTACCTAAAAGCTGAGCACACAGAAAACACAGTCAGAATTACACGGCGTATTACAGCAGCATATTAATCTGAACTACAAGCCCGAAGCACAAGCTCTAAAGGAAACTAAACTGCTTTTAACTGAAAGGTTAGCTGAAAGATAATATGTTGCTACATTAAAAATAAAAACAGGGTTAGTGGAGCAGGTTACATAATAACATGGTGCCTGACACTGGGTTACTAGAACAGAGGAACTATTCTGACTTCCAGCCATTAATCGTAATCCCTTGAATTATACAAATAACCCAAATCCGACATTTAACATTTAGGGCCTTAGTTTGAGAAAACCTGGAAGACAGAATGTTTTTGTTTTTTCACATTAGGATACTAGCTGGATCCCCCATGAGTTGTCAATGGATCAAACCCCAAGGAACCACAGGATTCAGTGCAACATTACCATGACAACAGCCTGAGCCAATCAAAGTGCTGTCTTTGTGCCCGATATGTTCGGTGGGCTAACGCATGGAGGATGGAGCATTCTCGCAAACTTAACGCAGAACGAGCCCTTGTTGAAGTTTCTAATTCTGAGACGAGCAATAGTCTGTCATGTAAGAAACCACATACAAGGCCCAGAAGTAGACATCAGATAGATAGAGCAAGGGGTAGGTTTATGAAACGCCGATACGGGATATCGCACCAAGATTGGGTGAAAACTACCATTCAAGTCAATAACCGCTATCAGATTTTCATGTATCTATCCCTAAGAGTAACATGGTTTTATTAGGCCTGGAAGGCATCCATCAAGGGCTAAGGAGGGACAACGAACCTGACCCCATCACCACTGTGAGAAGTCTTGTAGGACACCCCAAATGTGCCTGAGGTTGTATCTCCTTGTGAATCAGTTACTTACTGTAATTCTGCATACACAAATAGTGCTACAGTACCTATCTGTTTTCTATCATCTGAACCACACAAGTCATTTTGCCATTTTAGCTGAAAAAAAACCGATAGCGTTTAGTTACATAAAATGACAAAAACAGCCGAGTGAATTTGGATTTTTTTTTCTTTTGTGATTTTAGACCAACATTAATTCCTCCAGCCTCTGCCAGAAATACTTCCAGCGACCAGAGAACATGTTCCCAAAACTGACATACTGGGAGAGAAAAAAAATCGGAGAATTGTAAAATTCCTACTGACCAGTATTGTGATGGGGAAGGAAGTGTTTTCAGGGGAAAAGGAGAAAACCAATCATTTTCCCCAGCTAAAAATCTATATTTTTTTTTAATGTAAAAAAGGAGAATGGACCAACATTATAAACAATAATGTCCCTATTAATAATAAAAAAAGATTCTGCCCAGTGATGATGTTAAATCTAACCATCCCAACAGACTTGTGATCAGTGGAATGTTTAAGAAGTTCTCAATGTACCGTACGTTATTTGAAACCTACATGAAACATGGTCCAACCGCTAGCCAAATAAAGGAAAACCATTTACCAAATAACCAGCATTACGTTGCTGGACTTTAAAAACATATTTTACGCTAAGTGCACAAAAAACAAATGTCAAAATATCTTCCAGAAATGAACCTAACAATATTGCAAAACACACCCCTCCAGTTTCCTACGCCAAGCACCCCGACTTCACAAGGACAGTTCCCGGAGGTTCATCAGAGTAGAAATATGTGCTCTATGAATCCAATTCTCAGTCACAGCCCCATGTTCCATAGTACCGGGGCATTTATATGATCATTAGCTTAGTATTTACAAGACACTGAAAGAAGAAAACTCGCAACACTAAAAAGGTCAGTGGACCAAACAGGGTCTCAGCTGTGTTTTAGGGAGAATGTATACTGGGAGAATTGACTAAAGTTTTGTTCCATTGCTTTATTCATGGAAAATGTCCTGTATAATCAATGAACCCTCAATGTCAACTAGGCATCAGTAGGGTCATAAACACTACTTGAGCCAGACATCGCAAGTATTTCCTAACTAGTGGGATTCGCCTTGTAAGTATTGAACACTACAGTAGGTTGCGCTGGGAACCCTGCAGACAGTAAAATACCATGTTGCTTCCTAAGGCTGCGCTTATAGTGCCGGCGACGCGACGTCAAGCTACGGTTGCTGGAAAAATCAAATTGGGATGACTTCCAGTGATCGCGACCAAGGTGTCGCGCTTACTATAAGCGCACGTGACGGCGGCAATGCATTTGTTTTGACACAGCGACGCGTCGCTGTCGCCAGCACTATAAGCGCAGCCTTACTTAGGTCATTAACCCGTTCCTGTCCATGGATAAAAGGGGCACATTAAAAACAATTGAAAGCACGAGTAATTGTAAGTGTGCAGCTAATTATGTGTATTTAACACAATAATAAACAGTGATATTTGCTACTTGTCCTTCAGCTAACCCTTAATTAAAATGTAGTTTCAGTTGTCCTTTATAAAAAATTAAAAAAGTAGCATTTGCAGTTACATATGTGTTGTCTCTAGGAAAAAAAAAAAACACCAACGCGGCTAATTGTTGCCACTACAAGCAAATGAAGCAGGATTGAGCATGTACAAAACAAGAATAGCCTGTGAAGCAGTGCGGATTAATAAATCAAAAGCATGAGAAATTTGATGTAATCAGCAAAGTGGTCCCAGAGACGGAAGCCCAGAAATAAAAACGGGAGATAGGAATAAAACGAATTGGTATTGGCAAGCAGATGGCTGAAGGAATTTTTTTATTTAACACACCAGAGAGTTTTCAGTGTCTCTGTGGGTTGGATTCAGAGCAGCTTTCTTACAGTCTTTCTGATATAAGTCTGTTTTCCAGCCAACCCAGTCGTCGTTCTGTACATTCTTGATACATTGCTGCAGGTCGTGTCTGCCAGCCTTGTGTTTGGAATGCTTTATGTTATCTGTCAAGTCGGCGCTCACATCACCAAAGTCCTCCTCAACGCTGCATTGCCGGGTCAGGGTTTTCCTGCGTGTCAACATTTGTTGGCGGTCCCATGGGCACGCACAGTTTTGCCGCTGCTCAGGAGAACTCGGAGCGGCGTTCCTAGCAATCGTGTTATGCGCGTTCCTGAAATGGAAACGGGACTCTTCGTCTTCGCTTCCGCAATCCAAGCCGCTGTCTGGGCTCCGTGAGAGTGATCCAAGCTTGCTCCCTTTTTCTTCTAAGCTAAAGTCATCTGAGTTCAGAGAAGCTCCACTCCACCTAGACTTTGGGAAATGCCATGGGCTCTGGTGTCGACCGTCCTGGCTACTAGCCCGGGGCATTCTATTCGTTCTAGCTATGGTTCCTCTCGTTTTACAAGGCATGCCTACAGAACCCCCCTTGTGGGACACCTCAGAAGGTTCTCCTTCTTCTGCAACTTCGGGAATACGGGACAGATTCTTACTGGGATGATGCGGAGGAGACGGATCTGGCTGGTGCTTTAAAGCAGCTTCTGTGGTGCAAGTCTTAGAGGACTCCACAAGCGCATTAGATATTAAGAAGAAAACACAAACATAAGGGGACGAAGAGTGTGCAATAAAATAAATATGGGAGGAGAGGTAGGAGGGAGGGGGGAGGAAAGAAAAATAAAGACAGGGTTAGTTTTAGAGGCAATGGAAAAACGTAAGACATGCAAGTTTACTCTGTGAAGGAAAGGCTCATGCTCTGAATGGGAATCTGTGAAAATAAAGACATGATTAGGAGTCTGGCTGGTGCCAGAGAAAATATAAGATCAATACAAACAATGAGAGCATGGTATATCGATGCTAGAACAACAGTAAATCCATGCAGTTAAAATAAAGGGGCAGAGGCGCCGTAGTGACAGTAGGATTATGGTTATAGCACACTTTAGCATGGCATGGGCTACCCGGTCACAAGTCTGTGTATGCCAATGTTAGGCGTAGGTGTGAGACGGTTCACACTAGCACCCCTAAGCGGGGACTTCTTTCCGTGCGTGGGATGTATATATGATGTCTGTTTATTTGTACTATGATGCATGCTGGTGCTTTAATAAAAATAATCGGTGATAATTATGGTAAAACACGCACTACCTTGTATTTTGTATTTTTCTCCTTAAAGGAGGAATTTGCAACACAGCACATTGCCGGTCCATCTATCTCTCAAAGGGTTAACAGTACCCTATGACCTGACTGTAGGAAGGAGGAATTGCACCAGTGAAAGACCCATTGTCAGCTGTAAACATGGGCAGCATCGTTTATCTTCATGTACACCCAAAGAGAGGCAGAGCTTTTAAGCATTAAAGGGTATTAATTCCTTAACGATTGTTAAGGACCATATAACTGAATGGGCATTCATTATCGAAAAATGCTATAAAACCTTAGTAAATGCGCTTAAATGAGTATGCACAACAACACAGCCACTGATAGCTTACAATGCTAAATAACTACATGTAATTCCAGTTCACTGCCCACATCCACAGTTACTGTACAATGCTCTGTGTGACCCTGATTGCAAATAATATGGCCTTTTGACATCACATTTCTTACAAGTGCATGACATGCGTTGTTTGAAGACCTCTTGGGTCCCCGACACACGTCCCGCTGCTTCAGAAACATGGTCTCCATCGTTCTCGTGCTACCAACTAACTACATCATCCAGTCAACAATAACAATTCTCAATACGATTACCTTTACTCGCACAAACATCTTCTGAGAAAGTGTTCACAGAATAACAGGTCATTTGAAAATAAAGAGAATACATTTTTTAATTTTAATTTTAAATGCATTCGAGTTTTGTGAAAGTATAGTACTGGTCTTTGAAGTTGAACGAAGCCCACAAGGTTATGGCATTTGCAAGTCCTTTCGTCTCATGATGGGGGTAACCAAATCAGATTGTAAATTCCTTGGCTTATACAGGAAATACAACGAAACCTTAAATTCTTTAGGGCAGAAACTCCTTACACCTGGTCTACTTTACGCACAATGCAAACAGCATTTAAATGTATTTATAGCCATTACCTTAACACTTTGGCTGCCAAAGGGGCCTGCAACGCATCACTGTTCAATCTACAGGCTCCTTGGTCAACAAAAGGGCTCTGCTGTCCCTTGGGAGAACAATACATTGCAAAGCAAATCTAGAGGATGTCTGGAGTTTATGCGCTGTAGTATTGTAGTCACATTTCAGTGATCACAAAAGAAAGGACTGAGATGATCTTTGAAGTGGGAGATTCCATTTTTGATATGCGGTGGCAGCTTTCTTGTGATGTCGGGGCAAGTCATCTGACCTCTCTGTGCCACAGCTACCAAAAAATTGGACCAGTGGTAGGCAACATGATATGCGTCAGGGGCATGTAAAGACCTTGAGCTTTTTTTTAGGGCCACCTATTACCCACATATATACGTGGTGTACAGACAGAAGGGACGTGGCAGCAGTAGGTTGGAACTTCTCCCACTCCGGTCAACTGCGCAAAGTGCCGGCACGCTGGTTAATATTGTCCCGCTCCTCTTCTTATGTAGGGAACTAGTGGTTAGCACGAGAGAGGCGCGGTATGATGCAGTATTTATCAGCGCACTGTTATTAAGTAGCTGAGGGAGTGGGGAGAAGCTACGGTCGCCACCGGCAACATCTCCACTCCCTCCGCAGTGGGGAGAGAGGGAGAGCGAGCTGCTGGGGCAGCCAAAGGTCGAGGGCCGCAGGTGGAGCCCAGAAGGGCTACCTGTTGCCCACCAATAGATTCGATGGTACATTCTTTGGGCTCTTGATTTAATTGTGTCTGTATTCTGTATTACTCTGTATGAACAGTCCTGGACACAAAGGCAGACAAAAGTATATTTCTTAAATCCACAAAGCTTGGGAAACCATGTTTTCTCTACCCATTGCTTTATCCCTCATCCACCCTAAAGTCCTCTTTAGAAGAGAGAGACATATCCCTTCCAATTTCACATCGGTCCATTAAAAGGTATCATCATAATCTCCAACAACATCTACACTTCCCCAGGACCAATATGGAGAAATTACATTTTCAACGGTGCTCCCAAATCCTAGAACTTTGCAAGGCATACTGGCTGCAGTATGGACTATGTAGTCTCACATTGTGTCAATTTTTCCACCTTCCACCACCTTTCTACCAAGTTTTTTACCTTTTTATTCCACCACAGCAGCTGACGTTGATCTCTTCAGCCGTATTGCAATGTAAGCCCTTATGAAGGTCACTGAAGGTCAACTGAACAAGATCTGGAGACTTTTGCTCACCTCTAGTCCTCTTACCTTGAGGGTGTTGTGCGAAGTGACGCTGACGCGTCTCCTCCCGCCATCTTCCAGCTGCATCTCGGAGTACAACTCCTCCTCGTCTTCCTCCAGGATGTCGGATAAATCAGAGCCCCTGCTGCTCTCCGTGTGATACTCATCATCTGGGCAATAGTGTGGCTACAAACGTGGAATAGGAAAAGATTATTTCACAAAGAAAGCCATATTTACGGGGTCCCGCAAAAAAAAAAACCACTCGATTTCCATTACCACTTTCCTGACATCAGAAAAAAAACCTACAGAATGATGTTACATGTCATCGTGGGCTTTCTCACGGGCGCCTTTGTTGGGGGGGGGTTTATTTTGTGGAAGATTTAAAAAAAATTTGGCCAATATAGTAAACATAAGGAATTCGGTAATACACACCACCTGAAAAACAGTCGTCTTTGAAAGAGGTTACCGGGTGCTCCAGAAGAAAGAAGCAGACACTTTTCAGGGTTTCGTGAAATGAAGAATTTCCAGGCACTCCGAAGGATATTCAAACTTGATTTTCAAAAACAAAATCCCCTACATCTTTAGCCTCCCAACGTTTCGGTTTGAATAGGCCATCGTCAGTGTGATTTTTGTCCTTTTTTTTTTTTCTTCAGATAGATTTTATTAGTTTTTAACAGAGTACAAGTAATAGACATAGTATACCCAACAATATGACCGTAAGAACATTATCCTCTACCGGAAAGTAGTATTATTAAGTAGAAATTCAAAACAGTCTTAGTAAAGCACTACCACATTTAACAACGATATAGGACGTGACCCGCAGTTGAACTGCAGTTTTTTATGCAATACGGAGGCTCAGGATCCAAGTTGTTACAGTGTGGCTGATTTACATTGATTAGAACATTATGCACTCCTATGTATATTGTGAGCGGTCAGCGAGATATAGGGGGGCGGGGGGTTAGTGTAGTACCAGAATTCCTGCAGCACCTTCACAAAACTCACTCCGAGGCATGATCGTCATCACCAGGTATGTGCAGAATGCAAGGCTCCCAGAGGGGAAAGGCTTAGCATCTTAACTAGCTTATCACTTCCCACTGTACTGCACAGAAAGCAAGGAGCTGCCAGGAAGATGGATTTCACTGCCCATCCTGCCCTCACACAAAACCTGCTGGGGCAATTTAATTCCATTATTTTCAAGTGAGCCAAATCATCGCTGTCTGTACTAAAAAAAACTAAATCAGTGTCCAGGAAGACAAATTAGGGCAGGTCATTTCTACATCTCAGATGCTGTTACAATGTGTGTTATGTGTGTTACTATGTTTGTGTTACAATGTGTGTTACTAAGTGTGTGTCACAATGTGTGTGTTACAATGTGTGTTGTGTGTGTTACTATGTTTCTGTTACAATGTGTGTGTCCCAATGTGTGTGTGTTACAATGTGTGTTACTATGTTTGTGTTACAGTGTTACAATGTGTGTTACTAAGTGTGTGTCACAATGTGTATTACTGTGTTTGTGTTACTGTGTTACAATGTGTGTTACTAACTATGTGTCACTGTGTTACAATGTTTGTTAGTGTGTTTGTGCAAGTGTGTGTGTGTATTACAATGTGTTACTATGTTTGTGTGTTATGTATGTTACTGTGTGTGTGTGCTTGGACATACTCTTTCCCAAGTCTCTGTCTGATTTTCTAATAATCTATTTTATTTATTTTTTATATGATGGTGACTAATCTCTAGTTAAAATCTTAACAAATGTTACATATAAAAATAATTACTAATTGAATTACACATTTATTAGCTCCGTAATTTTCCACTAATTAAGTTCTATCTTTATTCCCAGTGGCTTGGCCTCAATAAATGTTTTTAATAAGCAAATTAAAAGAGGCAGCTGTCCTATTCACTACATCTCAATTAAGGACTTATTTGGAGTTAAGGTAACAGGGGGGCTTTTAAATTCCGTATCTCTTTGCGTATAACTGCGTACATTGTATCAATGTATTTTGCACCCCTTTTTCCCCTTATGAGTAAATATGAGCAGTTATAGAGGAGCAGCATATTTTATACGGCGTGTGTATTAAATTCCGCATCTGCAATTTTTTCTATGTCAAAATTCTCCGCTAGGTCTGAGGTTTCCAAAACCGGTCACATCATTTGTATCAAATGTAAGAAGTTGATTAAAAGGCTATTTACATTTCATGCAGGAACAAGCATGTTGAACTTGACGGACGTACTGTACTGTGTATCTTTTTAACAGTCTCAGCTACTAGATCTGTGTTGCTGCAGAATTCTTTCCATATCCAAGTTTAAAGCTCTCCCACTGGTATTGGCCCTGCACACGCGTAGATTTGTTGCAGGTTGTGCTACCTTTTAGCGGACCAACATGGGAGTTCTTAAAATGATGGTGTACGGAGCATTTCAAATCTTCCAGCTCTCTTCTTCTGCACACGTAAAGAGACTTGTGTGGTTACGGAAGCTCTGCATATGCTAATTTCATCTTTCCATCACGGAGTAACAACCCCTGGACCAGGCACTACATTCAAGCTGATTTCTCGTACGTTTCTCTGTAGGTGTTACTGCTCTGGTCACAGTTACTCTTCGACTCCAATTTAATAGTCCAAGAATATACCCACAATCAGTACACAAATGTTCAAATGGTCCCTGTGAGCAGAACAGAGTTTCATTTATTAGCAACTTGACTGTATGTTGCAAAGTGGTAGAACAGGGCTCTTCAACCAGTCTCCAGAGGGGCCAGACCAGAAAACATTTCGCAGTCGAAGGGCCACAAGCTTATTGTGATATTGTAGATACATTTAAAGACTTGAGAATTATTATATCTCAACAGTTTGCCAGCATTTATAACATCTACATCATACATATTTAAACATCATAAATTAGCACTGTGTGCTCATTTGCATGTAATTTCCCAGAATCCCTGGCTGCAGAGGAAGTACTGTATGCGAAGAGATAATGGGGAAAGGCAGGGTTGCAGACCTGTCTAAGACATGTGAATGTGCTCACAAGGGATCTTTTTTACTTACCGTACACGGTAAGGTGGATGTGGTTTTTACCCACCATAACTTATTTAATGTTTGGTTGAATAAATATTTAGATGATCAAACCTTAAAAAACGGAGTTTTAGTGTGAAAAGCAGCACATATCTGCCGAAGCAACTAGTAAGACATTAAGAGGAGGAGAGAGTCCAAGGGATGCGTCAAGACCCCTTGCGGGGTGCCAGTTGAAGAACCCTCGTGGGGCGCCAGTTGAACACCCCTCGTGGGGCGCCAGTTGAACACCCCTCGTGGGGCACCAGTTGAACACCCCTCGTGGGGCGCCAGTTGAACACCCCTCGTGGGGCGCCAGTTGAACACCCCTCGTGGGACGCCAGTTGAACACCCTTCGTGGGGCGCCAGTTGAACACCCCTCGTGGGGCGCCAGTTGAACACCCTTCGTGGGGCGCCAGTTGAACACCCCTCGTGGGGCGCCAGTTGAACACCCCTCGTGGGGCGCCAGTTGAACACCCCTCGTGGGGTGCCAGTTGAACACCCTTCGTGGGGCGCCAGTTGAACACCCCTCGTGGGGCGCCAGTTGAACACCCTTCGTGGGGCGCCAGTTGAACACCCCTCGTGGGGCGCCAGTTGAACACCCCTCGTGGGGCGCCAGTTGAACACCCCTCGTGGGGCGCCAGTTGAACACCCCTCGTGGGGCGCCAGTTGAACACCCCTCGTGGGGCGCCAGTTGAACACCCCTCGTGGGGCGCCAGTTGAACACCCCTCGTGGGGCGCCAGTTGAACACCCCTCGTGGGGCGCCAGTTGAACACCCCTCACGGGGCGCCAGTTGAACACCCCTCACGGGGCGCCAGTTGAACACCCCTCGTGGGGCGCCAGTTGAACACCCCTCTTGGGGCCAGTTGAACACCCCTCGTGGGGCACCAGTTGAACACCCCTTGTGGGGCGCCAGTTGAACACCCCTTGTGGGGCGCCAGTTGAACACCCCTTGTGGGGCGCCAGTTGAACACCCCTCGTGGGGCACCAGTTGAACACCCCTCGTGGGGCACCAGTTGAACACCCCTCACGGGGCACCAGTTGAACACCCCTCATGGGGCGCCAGTTGAACACCCCTCTTGGGGCCAGTTGAACACCCCTCGTGGGGCACCAGTTGAACACCCCTCACGGGGTGCCAGAGCCCTGTGGTAAAAGTTCCTTTAAAATATGCACAGATTTTATGCATCAACAGACAGCAACTGCGTGAAGGGTTTAGGATAAACATGTAAGTACCTTGTACCAGAGCTAGCAATATTTACATCATACATTCTGAACTCTACTACAGCTGCTATGTAAAATACGTTTAGCATAAAGACCTTGACTGAGTCTCTAATGCAAACCACCAGCTCCCTGGCAGGGAAACCTGGTATTTGCAACCTCACAACAGAAGGCGGTTACTTATCGATACGCCACGTGCCCAAATGCAATCCGTGCCAAAACACGCCAAGCTATAGGAAATGTAAGATGGCTAAACATCCTATGCGATTATAGGATGGTGTCACATTTGTACAGTAATTATTGAGAACCGAGTCCTTTTCGGTTTGCAACCACTGTCATCTCCACAACGCAGAACAAGTGGCAAGGAGCAAACTCCTGCTTGTGGTCTGAGTGGGTCCTGTGATTTTGTACTTCTGCCCCAAGGAAAATCCCTAGGGAATCCATGCAGAAATACATAGCAGGCCAATAATCCCTCTCTCCTACTGCTTAACTACTGTGAACAAAGTAGTTTTGAGGGAACTGTAGGATACCCTCATGGGCTCTCCATCTTTGCTGACACAAGTTTGGGACATGCATGGAGGTAGTACAAAAATTAGGCACAATGTTGCATACAGATGTAGCAGATGTTATTACACCAGTTATAGTAAGATATCAGATTTATAATATCTCCATTGAAACAAAAGGCAACAACAAAGTGATTTTGCCAATGAATTGCACAATAACTTGTGTTATATTGTCTGCTACATCTGTACCTCATTTCTCTGTTTTCTATTACATAGAATGCATACAAGGCTCAACACCTTTATTATACAGAGGGGTCTCAAATATGGTAATGAGGCACAGTGATTGGGTCAGGCTGTTGTCATGGATACATCATCCCTCCTCCTTCCCATCCCCTCAACAACTAACCAGCTCTTAATTGTTCTAGTTATCCACATTTCACGTGGGAGTTCAGCTTACATTTTAAAATGGCAGTTTATAAAGATAAAACCAATACAACGAACTCAAGGAAATACTCACCTGTTTCCCGAGTTCGGAGCCCTTCAGGAATTCATCAACGGAAGCCCCTTTTCTTTTGATGTGTGGGGAGTCGTAGTCGTCCTCGTCGTCCGAGTTTGCGTACTGGACGGCTGTACTTCGCTCACTGAACAGACTTCGTTTCTCGTTCTGAATTGAAAAGGAGGGGGGAAAAAATGTCTCATGACGAGTCCTACTTCTTAAACCGTAGTCAAAATTCTGTGTGGTCACCCAAAATAATGATAATAATAATTGTTACTTATTTATGTCAAATGATGATTATTATAATAATACAGTAAGAGTATTGGGAGGTATTCATTTTAAAAGCATCTTGATTTAAGTGTTACTTAATTTTCCCAAGTGCGGACTGTCATTAATGAAGTAGGTCTTAGAACAGGAGTGGCCAACTCCATTCCTCAAAGGCCACCACCAGGTCTGGTTTTAAGTATATTCCTGCTTCAGCACAGGTGGCACAATCAATGGCTCAGCCAATGACTGAGCCACTGATTGAGCCACCTGGGCTGAAGCAGGGATAGCCTTAAAAACGTGATTTGGTGGTGACCCCTGAGGACTGGAGTTGGCCACCCGGGTCTTAGATTACAAGACATGAACACAATCCCCTTATGGCCTCTTGAGACTGTATACAATAGTGGAAACACAAAACAATGGCCATATAACCCCCAGAACCCTATTTGCTCAATATGTAATTCTATACTACTCTAGTAACCTAAGTGCATTCCCAGCAAACAATCACATACACCCTCCCAGCCATAGGTTATGGATGACGATGCATGCAAGAGAAATGGACACATTACCCTGTTGCTTTCTGCAACCCTTTGTGCGGCTTCCCTCGCCATGGCTTTGGCCATTGTGTTGGAAATGGGTGCACCTTGTGGCTGTGGGAGGATTCTCTGGGGAGAGGGAGACCTCTGGCCATGATTTGGGCTGTGGAAATTGGACATCGGAGGCTCCAGGGTGTGTCCATGGACAGGAGGAGATGCTGAACGAGTCTGCTCCCAAGACTCATCCACTTTCCTGTGTGGACATACGTGTTCATCTTTGGTATCTGGGACTCCGGCACTTGTTAATGGCTTACATCTGGGCATAGTCCTGGGGTGGTGGTGTGTTGGAGGCACCAGCAAATTAGGTGGAATGAGAGCAGTGGAAGAGTCTTGAGATTCTCCTTGTGCTGAGAGGGTTCTTACTGTAACTTCATTGGCATCCAGATTGAGTATTTTCAGCAGGTCCACCACAATGTTCTCTGCTGCTGGAAATACCACTTCTGCCACCTACACTTACAGACAGAAAAACAACCAGACAACTGAGCAACGGG
Organism: Ascaphus truei; assembly: GCF_040206685.1. Lineage (NCBI taxonomy): Eukaryota > Metazoa > Chordata > Amphibia > Anura > Ascaphidae > Ascaphus > Ascaphus truei. The sequence goes on along the minus strand of NC_134495.1, from coordinate 15,717,338 downwards.
GGAAAATGATCATGGCAAATTCATCAACTTTTGCTTTTTCTGCCAGGAATTACCAACCAAGGTCTTTTGAAGTGAAACTTCTTTGCTGGCGCCTACAGGGTTTTCATGGGAAAAAAATCCTTACCTTGTAATGAAAATCCGTAACGCTCCTAATGGGCGCGCGCCCGTTGCGCTCGCGCATGTGCACAAAACCATAATTTCAGGCTGCACAGAGGTTAAAAACACTGCTGGGTCTCGCCGCATATGCGCAGTGGCGACCGGACTCCGGCTCACATGCGCAGTGGTGGCCAGAGTCTGCTGCACATGCGCAGTGGCGACCGGATTCTGGCTCACATGCGTAGTGGTGGCCAGAGTCTGCTGCACATGCGCAGTGGCGACCGGACTCGGCGCTTGGGAGACAGAGGTGCCCAGAGAAACACACACACGCAGGCACACACAGAGGCAGACACACACACAGGCAGGCATATACACACAAAGGCAGGCGCACACACACGCACACACACACACACACAGAGGCAGACACACACACAAAGGCAGTCGCACACACACACACACAGGAATGCACACACACACACAGGCAGACACAAGCACACAGGCAGACACACACACACACACACACAGAGGCAGGCACACACACACACACACACACACAGGCACAAGAGACGCACACACACACACACACACATACACACAGAGATGCACGCACGTGCACAAACACACAGAGACAGTTAGTATAACTATGTAAGTGCAAATAGCTGCAACAGAGGTGTGTGCCGAGCGCGCGTATTCCAAGTCAAACTTATTTGCGTTTTTGAATTTTAATTAAAAATATTACCATCAGAAATACAAAATCTGTGATAAAACAGTGACCAAAGACAAAGAAGTTTCACTTAAAATGCGCGTGCTCAGCACACACACGACTTTTTTTTAGCAGAGCAGTGTCTGAGACATTATACATGCCACATTTTCTGATGAGTTTATTCACATGGATCCCAGCTACATAGCCCGAAAAAAACAAAACATTTTAATGAAATGGATGAGCTGACCGTTTGAAGCACTGAAAATATGAACCCGCTTTGTTGCCAGAGAGGACAGCATTGCTGGGTTCATCTTTCCACAGCAGAAAGTACAGAATTGGTTTATATTGCAGCATGGTCATTTTTGGAAATCTGATCTGCTTCAACAGGACTTCACAACAACTGGTGGAAACTGTTCAATAAGCGGGTTTTCTTGGGAATCTTGCCCCGATAACCTACCTTCTGTCCTTTTGCATACACAGAGAAGCCGGTCACACTTGCTCCATTGGATGTTCCAGTTGGAGTCAGAACTGGTGGTTTCCACGTAACCAGCAGGGTCACTGGAGTGGGCCCAGGATGAACAGCGACTTCTTCTGGTGGGATTGGAGGGCCTGTGATAGCAAATACGCTGTTGTAGATTCATTCTCAGATATCTCCTGTTTTAGAGGTCACCAGTGTGCATCATACTTCGTAATTTTTAGGGGGGGGGGGACGACATATATCAAGTATCGCAAACTGGATACCAACAAACAATGTATAATTTTTTACTCTACGCAACTCTGTTTCAAGGTGTTTTGTTCCATTTTTTGCCCTGATTTTCTCCACTTGGGCCATAAGCGTTATAGGGAGTGGTTATTGGAGGCGTTAGGGGAAGACAGAGAGAGCCGGAACTATATTATGAGGAGAAGGAGAGGCTCAGTGAGTAAAGACACTGACTGGCACTGAGTGTGAAGCAGGGTAACCTGGTTCAATTCAACCCGGTGTCAGCTCCTTGTGACCTTGGGCAAGTCACTTTATCTCCCTGTGCCTCAGGCACCAAAAACATAGATTGTAAGCTCCATGGGGCAGGGACCTGTGCCTGCAAAATGTCTCTGTAAAGCGCTATGTAAACTAGCAGCGCTATATAAGAACATGCTATTATTATTATTATTATGAACGGTATCAAAAGTTCCGCCTATAACTGGTGTAGTTTTTCTCACGTTTTGTGCCAAATAAATCTGCCCGGTTGAGGTGGGGCTCACCTCTGCGCCAAAGAGATCTGCGACAAATGTAAGGAGCGAGATTGGGAAGATTTGTACAGATGTCGCAGCTCGCAGACTGATGCAGATACTCCGTGCTCGGTAAAAATCACACCATTGTCGATACATATCCCCCAATGTCTCGACCTACCTTTTGTCTCATTAAAGCTTTTTCTTAATATCCTAACTTTTAAACCAAGTATGCCTACAGCCCTGAAAACGCCAAGGGCTCCCCCCACTGTCACCAAGAGCATTTCCTCACCCTCTCTACTGTCTTCTCTCTTCCCAAATCCACAGCGTACTGTAGTAAACTCATGCTTTTTGGCAGTGCACTGCCTTTTCCATCTGTTCCTAAACATCATCACATCTATGGAAGTCCTGTACTGAAAACACATGACCAAAACACTTTCTTTTAACCCATCTCTTTAAGTGGTGTGTGCTGGTTTTGTATTTTATGTTGTCTATATACATCCCATATAATTTTGATTGTGAGTTTATTGAGGCAGCCGGACCTTGCGGAACAAACAGTATCGTTTAGTATGCACCACTTTCTGTGTCTCTCAATAAAGGGCAGGAGGGGGAGCACATATATTTCACTAGGGTCAGTGGCACTAACCAAGTGACTACATTCAAAACGTTGCAGGATCAGGGGAATTTTTGAAATGATATACTTTTAAAATGTGCACTTTTCTCTTGAAACAATATAACAGCCCTTCATATGCACATAATAGTACGTTCCAAGTTTGGAGCCTCTTACTGCACTGCAGTTCAAGGAATCCCACTAAAAAGGCTTGCATCTTACTTGGTCGAGAAACATACTATGCTACTATTCCAGGGCGTGCCAATACGTCAAATTACCAACCAGTGCTGTGAGACTTCCCCAGAAAATGATTTACCGCTACAAAAAATGGCCAAGAAAAGAATCAATTACTGTGATTAGAAATGGTGCCAACGAATCAGACGCATTCAGTCCTGGAACCGTCACAAAAACCACCCTCGCTACAATTTTCAACGTGCAGGAAAAGTCTAGACATCGACTCAGCCAGATGAACAAATGAGCTGGAAACATCTCAACACACTGTGCAATGCTACCAATAGGCAACAAGGCATCAAAGCCTGCGGTCCTATCTATTGATAAGCTGATTTATTTAGTGCATTGTTGCTTGGGCTGGAAGAGGGGACTCAGACACATTACATTGCATCTCCTTCCTGCTGTCAGAGGCTTTACAGAACAATGCAAGTTGGCAAACGGAAGGTTTTGCACAATAAAAACATGGCTGATCAACGGAATGCTATGAACAAGCTACAGTGTAGCTGCATCCAATTGTCATCAAAACAGTCACTTAGCTAGCTGGTCCAAAAAAGCAGACTATTGAAACTGCCACATTTTAAGCCAGGAAGCAGAAAATGCCTTCCAGTAAATGCCTCATTAGGGGTCCTAAGGCAATTAATGATCGAGTTTGCATATGGTGATCAGACTACATATATATTACTGTATCTTTTAGTGTGCAGGCTCTTTTTTTTGTCTTTAGGGTCCTTCTTCCCTTTATTTGGATTTATGAGCTCAAACATCTGCGGCAGCTGAAATCTGAATGATATATTAATTTTCTACTGTATTTGTAGAACAAGAAGCATGCGACAGTGACACCTTACATGCGCTCCTGCACTTACCCCCAGCAGCAGGTTTCTGGCACTGTATGGCAGAGGAATACTGATAATGTGGCTCGGCTCAGATTAGAAAGAGATATGGTGAGATGTGTATTGTAAAATATGAGGAGTTGGAGGAATAGCAGACACAGGTAATGTGATAATAATATTCCAGGATTTTGAGGCTGGTCTAGCTGGCAACCTCAGCCTCTGAGGAGGTTGGAATCCTCTGAAGTCTGTGAGACCAATGATTATTCAAAGGTGTGAGACGGGCTTTTAAATATACCCATTTAAAATGAGTACAGTAAACTTGACAACCGAGAGAGGCACAGAGACATTTTAGGCAAATGCCTAAAAAAAAACTAACACACACACACACAGACACACTAACCTGATGGTTGGGTAGAAAATTCCACACATGCTTCTTTCCTTTCTCTCTGCTCTAAAGGAAGCTGCCAGGGCATCTGGTGGGGCTGTGCTAGAAGCTTCAGTTTGTAGGTAACGTTGGGCTTCAGGTTGAAAAAGTGGTACTTGTAGGTGGCAGCCTTGACCATGTCAAACTCCTCGTCACTGAGGAAAATGACGTGGCTGTAATTGCTGTTGCTGGGAAGCCAGGAGAGGTCAGCAGATAACTGAGTGATGTTGTCCACCTTTAGGTGAGAAGGAGCTACAATGACATCCTTCCCAACCAGCAGAGTGCACTGTAGCTCGTCAGAGTTCCCTCGGTTCGTGACAGTCTGGATTGATATGCGATATGTAACCGTGTCAAGGTCCAGTTTCTCAATGAGACTTTTGGTTCTGCTTCCAAAGCTCAGGGTTGCACGAACATCTTTACCAACCAACACATTGTAGCTGTGGATTGTCCCCCAGCCTGGTGGCACTAGTGGTGGCTCCCAGCCCACAATAACACTTTTGGCGAGTTGTTTGATCAGGGTTATTTTCCGAGGATAAGGCACAATGTCTTCTCCAATCTCATCAATGTTAACGTCCATGGTCCCCGTGCCATTGTTCAGCACGATGGGCTCTATGTGAATGGGTGGGGTGATCTCCAGCTTGTGTCCCCCTTGCAGAAGAGGCGCCGAATGGTTGAGGAAATTCTCCTCCTGCTCGCTGGCCAAGGTGCTCGATACATGGGATTCATCGTTCTGGACAAAATCCACAAAATTTGAAGGGACCAGTCCTCTTTGCCCATCTAGCAGCTCTCCTGGGTGGGAGAAAGCAAACAAGTGTTTCTACCAACCCCTGGTGAAAAAGGAATGGGACTGCGCCTGATGTAAACCCAAATAAGAAACCCCTAAAAATATGGCAGCTCTAAGAGGAAAAAGGTCAGGGAACCATGCAGTAATGTAACGCTGCTGTCACCGATATTCAATTATCTGTATGCCGCATTAACCCCATTAATGGGCCCCATAACTAAATTTGAGAGCAGTATTGCAAGTGGCTATGTTAACCCATTTGCTGCCAGAGGCAAAGAGGCCTCCCTGACAGCAAAAGTGGTTAAATGGGATTTGCTAATTTCCACTTGCAAAATAAAATTAACATATATAAAATGACAGATTTCATCTTTTGTTTTCAAATTATTTATAAAGCACATCATTTAAAAAAAAAAAAAAGAGTGGTTAATTAAATATGTTGAAATTACCCCCGAAACCTCTGTTCTCAGTGGAAAACATTTGTATTGACTTAAAATACCATTGCGAAGAGCTACAAATTTATAGCCTCATCAATCAGCCATCTAAATCAATTTTCCCTTACATAGATCATAAAACTGTACCTCTCTGCTCTCTCGTCACAGCAGGTTTGTCACATTCCGACACATACCACACCCCATGTCTCTGTTTTACACATTTATCTCCATGGTATCTTCCTTCACCATAGGTATACATCTGCATGCATACAGCTGGATGGTACACCACAGTGGAACCAGTCCCATAAGTGCTGTGTGTCCAATGTTAACCCGTCCAGTGCAAAGTAGGCTACAAGTTCTGGATCATAGCCTTGTCATTTCTTCAAGTTCTGAGGGCAGTGGTCTCCAACTTTTTTTTTTGGTTAAAGAACCCTCTAGTAGCGCGTCTGAGATCAGATGCAGTGTAAGGAAACCTCAACCCTCTCCAATAGCGCGTCTGAGATCAGATGCATTGTAAGGCTGCGCTTATAGTGCGCGCGACAGCGACGCGACGGATGATGTCACCCGTCGCTGTCGCCAACCCGCGAAAGTTATAATTGAACTTTTGCCGACGTCGCTGGCGACCTGGCCATTGATTGGTTAGAGGCTGTCACATGTGGCGACAGCCTCTGAAAATTCACATTTTATCGGCTTCCAAATTTTTAGTCGGCGCTGTCGCGCCGCGTTTACTATAAGTTCCTGCGACGGTGGCGGCAATGCTTTTGTTTTCAGTCGATGTCGCCTTGCCGGCACTATAAGCGCAGCCTAAGGAACCCCAACCCTCTCTAATAGCGCGTCTGAGATCAGATGCATTGTAAGGAACCCCATCCCTCTCTAATAGCGTGTCTGAGATCAGATGCATTGTAAGGAACCCCATCCCTCTCTAATAGCGCATCTAAAATCAGGTGCATTGTAAGGAACCCCATCCCTCACCAATAGCGCGTCTGAGATCAGATGCATTGTAAGGAACCCCAACCCTCTCTAATAGCGCGTCTGAGATCAGATGCAGTGTAAGGAACCCCAACCCTCTCTAATAGTGCGTCTGAGATCAGATGCATTGTAAGGAACCCCAACCCTCTCTAATAGCGCGTCTGAGATCAGATGTACTGTAAATCCTTCTGTATTTGGTAACATTTTCAAATGACCTGAAAATTGCAGGGAGCCTTTTAGGGATGCCCGGGGAACCCCAGTTGAAAAACACTGCCTTAGGGTGTAGTCAATCAGAATATATCAGCATTCAGCAGCTGCAGAGATACTAGAAACACAATGTTGCCATCATTTTATATACCCCTTTGACCCTTTCAGTGCTAGTCTCCTACAACACAACCAAAAGCAATGCATTTTAGACCCCTCTGGCACTGAAAAGGTTATAGACTTTAAGCAGAAAATTGGTCATTATTTAAGTAATAATCCCTGAAGAACATGGCATTACTGGCCAATAATGCCCTGGCTGGAAGAGCTGAAGGCCCGAGGCGAAGCCGAGGGACGTTAACCCAGCCAGGGCATTATTGGCCAGTAATGCCCTGTTCTGAGGGGATTATTACTATTATAGGCTAAATGTACTGTAGGCTTATTTAATAAATAATAGACACTTTTGTATAGTTAAATAGATTTTTTAATTAAAATAAAATGGTAAATACATGAAACCACCTCTATATACTCTTACACTGCAGATATCTATATCCACACACTGCCGCCCCCTCTCTGTACACACACACACACACAAAACTGCACACCTACACACACACACACACACTGGAGCTCTAGACACACAACACACCACCTCCACTACACTCACTACACAGCACCTCTACACACACAGCAGCTCTACACACACACAAACTCTGCTGCTACACACATGCTACACCCATAAACACTGCTACTGACACACACACACTGGAGCTCTACACACACACACACACACACACACACACACACACACACACACACACACACACACACACACACACACACACACACACACACACACACACACACAGTAGCTCTATATACACACACACATCAGCTCTACACTCACACAAACTGCTACTACACATACAACAGCACAGCACAACACACACACACACACACACACACACACACACACACACACACACACACACACACACTGCAGTCAAATAATAAAAAATGAAGCCACTTACTAAACTTTGCACTCTCCCCCCTTTTACACACAACACAGCACCTCTACACCCCACCCCACCCACCCACACCTCCCCACACACACACACTTACTTCTTTGCAGTCTCTCTCCCCCCCCCCCCCCCCCCAATTCAACTGAATCTGCTCAGAAAATCTGTCAGCTCGGGAGGGGGAGGAGTCAAACCGTGGCTGATACTTTTTGACCAATCCCCTGCCATGTCTCAGAGCTTTTACTTAATTCAAACCAATCCCCTACCCTGTCTCAGCTGTTCTGAAAGCTGATTGGCTGGAAATAAACAGATTGAAAACTGCACTTTGCAAGCTGCTGAAATTCAGGGCATTACTGTGAATAATGCCCGGAATTTTAACCAATCAGAGAGCAGGGTTTTCAATAATGCCCTGATTTTTACTGCTTTAACCTATAATTGATTGTAATTAGAATGCTGCAGTGCTTCATAATTGGCAGCAATTACAGATCACCGCCATGGTAATAAAGCTCAGGCTTCAAAACACTGAATCAATTGACATTAGGAGGACAAGATTGAGTTTTCAGAGACATTGTAAAATCTAAGGAATTTGATAGTTAAGTATCACAGCGATCCTCGTGCTGCTATTCTGGCGTTCTGCACAGTGCTACATACGTAAAGCAAAATTTACCTTCATAGAATCCATCCTCATCCATGTCTCCGTACACGTAGAGGTATTTTCCGGCCACCAGGGGAAGCTCTGCTTCTGGGTTTTCATTTGGTCCATCAAAAGGGTTATAACTGAGACGAAATGATAAAATTATTATATTACAAATATTATAACGAACAAGCAAAAGATGGTGAATGACACGCATAGGTGGTGGGAAAAAATATATCATAATGGATTGGATAATATACATGGTATATATAAATATAATAAAAAATGAATAGATGATACCGTTCTGCGGCTAACAAAATGCTTTTATTTATTTCGTTAGCCACAGAATGTCTATTCATTTTTGATTATTAAGCTCGGCTAACACGGTACAGATACTTCTACATCTATATCACGTACAACTAGCAGCGCTATACAAGAACATGCTATTATTATTATACACACAACTCAATCACTCCACCAAAAAAGTGTTTAAAGGCACTATTGACTAATAGGAGGCTCCGATATAAGCTCTGTACAAATTACATTTTAGTTTCAAATAGTAGCATATTGAATAACATTGTATGTAAATACGTGCACCTTATCCGGCTTGCTTTCACAAATCATGAAAAGTCTCCTGTTCACTCCCCCTGTTGCCAGAGCAGCCAGTAACGCATTGGGGTCAAATATTTTTCGGCTTTAAAAATTACTACCCCCTCTGGCAGTGAAAGGGTTTCCCTGCACCTGTTGAATAACACATGGTTGGGAGGTACATGGCCCCTCTTAGATTGAGCTCACCCATCCGCCCCTATTTAAAATCAGCAGGTCTAAGCACAAACAGGTAACTACAGTAGTCATTAAGAGTTCTCTTCCCCCAGGAGAATGGCGGAGATATCGTTGGCTGCAGCCATAAGCGTGGGAAGTATGTTTTTCTAGCATTTATTTTCACTATGTTTTAGGGCACTTCTGGTTTTAAGTGCACTGTAGTTCACACATAGCACACAGTGCTTCTAAATGGTGATGCCCAGGGCCGCAGACAGCTTTCCTGTGGCCAAAGACTAGAGTTTTGACCGCCTCCCGCGCCCCCCTCACGAGCCCACTCCTCTATCCCCTCCTCTCCCCGTGTATTTATCTTCCCCGTCCCCTGTTTCATTCTGCCCCCCTCTCTTCATCTCATACTCCCCTCTCTCCTCTCATACTCTCCCCCCCGCCATCAGTTAATTAACCCCCTAACACTCATTCCCCCTCCACACACGGCATCAACCAGAGTCCCGGCAGCCAGAGCCAGAAGTTGGACCTGGATGGGCCCAGCCACCTGGGCCCGGGACACTTGTCCTGGCTCCCGGCCCCCCTGTTGGCGCGCATACATATGTCACACATCAACAGGCTGACTATCATTGTTGTGCATCCTTGTTTCTCTATACAGTGGAGGAAATCCAAAAAAACACTGTAAACAATTCCTAGTTTAGTAACCTGCTGGAAGGGTTACCTCAACGTGGCTGCACATTTAACATGTTTTTTGCCAAAAAGACTGAACTAAATGACCCATACGAATTGGATGTGCCTTGGGGCTTCTTTCTTTACTTCACCAAAGTGCAGCAATAGCCTTATTTCCAGGCAATGACCGTGAAGAGTGTTTACAAGACTCGCTGGAGGTGGCGAGATGATAAAACACTTGCTTTTGCGAATCACGTTCTCCTAATTTGGGCTCAGCAGGGACCCTGTGTGTTTTTCTGGGCTCCGAACCATCAGATCACTGCATTCTCATGTCAGGAGCCCTGCAGAGGGGATGGCTGCGTGCTTCCCACGTGCTTTTCTCCTGTTTTATTTGCAAGGTTAACTGAAAGCAGAAACCTGGGTTGGATTTCCAGCAGTTGCAGCTTCTTTTGACTCTGAGAACATTTGAACCAATGCTGTGTCGTTTCTCCTATATTTTAAAGGACATTTGTTTCGGTACATTGGTCCGTTTTCTGCTATTTGCGTCAAATATGAGTATAAATAAAAGGGGGCTGCTACTACATAGGTGAGACGGGGCAGGGGCTAAACAAGAGAATGAACCTGCATCGCCACAGCATCACACGCGGAACAAGAGACGGTCCTGTCGGCGAACATTTCTCTGACACTGGCCATAAGATGAACGATCTGAGGGTTGCCATACTCAACAGTAATCTTAAAACACCGAAAGAGAGACGGTTGCATGAATACAAATTTATGCAACTGTTCGGGACACTTAGCAGTGGCCTAAACAGAGATCGAAATTTTATGAGTCATTACTGACACGTGAACTCTCTTCCTATGAGCGCTAAAGGCCATGTCTGTACATACTGTGCTATATATATGCACACACAGCTGTCTCTTACACATACTAATACTCCTTGTTTTTCCATCCCTATACACCAATAGGGACCACATAGTATCTACACACACTTTTAGTTATGCTACAATCTCTCACATTTCCACACCTACCCACACCATTTATATTAACTCCCACTCCACACACACCTTTTGTAAAGCACTGTATACACTGTGGGCTCTCCATTCATTTATATTCACATAGATACACACACACACACTTACATCACTAACTTTCGGGAACCATTTAACACCTCTAGCCATAAATCACATCCACACACGGGAGAGGGACAAGCACATATAACATTCCAAGAGACACTGTTTTTAAGTATACCCTTTGCTTGCTTCATTCATTGTAACACCGCTGGAAGAAGAGATCAGTGTATCTCGAAAGCTCGCACAAATAAAAGCATTTCGTTAGCCACAGAATGGTATTGTCTATTTATTTTTTTATTATTGAAGCTCGGCTAACACGGTACTGATACACACACACACACACACACACACACACACACACACACACACACACACACACACACACACACACACACACACACACACACACACACACACACACACACACAATATATTTGTGTCAAAAGGAGTCCTACTGAGCGTGGCCAAATGTATACAGCAAAAGACAGATACCCAATGCTACCTCCAATGTGACAAAATACATAGTTAAATACTTCAATGTTAGTATTCTCATGTATTCCATGTTCCAGTGCAGGACAGCTCTATTAAGAACATTCTCCCTCCACTGCAGAGGTAAATGAGAATGTTCACAGGTAGTGTTAGGACCTGCATACTGGTCATGCTGTGACGTGGCTGCATACTGGTCATGCCGTGACGTGGCTGCATACTGGTCATGCCGTGACGTGGCTGCATACTGGTCATGCTGTGACGTGGCTGCATACTGGTCATGCCGTGACGTGGCTGCATACTTGTCATGCCGTGACGTGGCTGCATACTTGTCATGCCATGACGTGGCTGCATACTGGTCATGCCGTGACGTGGCTGCATACTGGTCATGCCGTGACGTGGCTGCAAACTGGTCATGCCGTGACGTGGCTGCATACTGGTCATGCCGTGACGTGGCTGCATACTGGTCATGCCGTGACGTGGCTGCATACTTGTCATGCCATGACGTGGCTGCATACTGGTCATGCCGTGACGTGGCTGCATACTGGTCATGCCGTGACGTGGCTGCATACTGATCATGCCATGATGTGGCTGCATACTGGTCATGCCGTGACGTGGCTGCATACTGGTCATGCCGTGACGTGGCTGCAGGCTTATAACGCTTTGGCCAATGGGTTTAACTAAATGACCCTTACTCATGAGAATCCTAACATTGAAGTATTTAACTATGTATTTTGTCACATTGGATGTAGCATTGGGTATCTTTGTCCTTTGTTGTATACATTTGACCACGCTCAGTAATACTCCTTTTGACACAAATATATATATTTATGATGTGGTGGGTTCTGGTGTTAGAGCTTGCTGGGGTTGTGTGTATATGCATTTCATTATAACCTGTGCATCATGTAACAACTCCTACTGACACTCCCCATACACAAGCTGACACACTGCGTAAAGACTTTGATACACTGACGCAAAGAGACACAAGATGAAAATGATGCAATTACCTTGGGTGTTTCATGTTTGTATGTCTGTACAGCACAGAGTACATGTTCAGCAGTGCAATAATAATACTAGGTCAGGAGTGGCCAACTCCAGTCCTCAAGGGCCACCAACAGCTCAGGGTTTCAGGATATCCCTGCTTCAGCACAGATGGTACAGTCTTCAACTGAGCCCCCTGTGCTCAAGCAGGGATATCCTGAAGCCTGACCTGTTTGTGGCCCTTGAGGATTGGAGTTTGCCATCCCTGACCTAGGTGGCCAATAATACAAGAGGAAATTGAAAGGACACCATATAAAATTAGTAGTCTGGGTGCCTGCTGGAAGGGTTACCTTGACGTGGTGGCAGCTTAACATGTTTAGGGCAAATTATTTAATTAAATGCCCCATACCAAGCTGCATAGTAAAAGTCACTTTCCCACTAGCCCAATTATCACAAGTGTGTGTGTGTATATATACATATACACACACACACACACACACACACACACACACACACACAATACGGTGGGTTTGGATTTGGAGCTTGTGTATGTCAAATGGTACAGTACACAGTATACCACTAGTACCTGTTTATTCTCCCATCCAGAGTACCACTAGGTTTAATTATCACGCTGACAAGAAAGAAGTGAGTGTAGAAATTGCTTTAACACTGCGCCGAACGTTTACTGCGTCATTAACTAGCAATCCCCCCACGTCCCCTTACACTAAATAGGAGCCTTTGCCCCCGATTCAGTATGCTGTGAACCCGCTTCCATGTACTGGGGAAGATTGTTATCCCACCCAATTATATGAAGCAGAGATCTTCTCCAACGTGGGGAAGCAGCTTCACAACTTGGAGATATACTGTCAGTATGTATCGAGGCAAAATTGCTGCAACTCTGGGGCAAAAATCATTCCTCCAAATGTCTGCAAGAAAATCCCAGTGAAATCAATAGGATTATTTTCTTTGATACCCGGGGCAGATTTCCCATAGGGCTGAGAAGTCTATAGCCAAGAGCGGGATATGTGTTGTGGAGGCAATTTGTGCGTGTCTCGCCTTTTCTGCCGCAGACTCCATCCTGTAGCGTCGCCGTGGTGATGTCAGATGCCGGCGCTTTGCCATGACAACGCATCAGCAAAGGCCACGTGATAGCGGTTGCCATGACAATGTGGCATCACGTGACGCCGTGCGCGGAGGAGGTGCCGCCCCGCCAGCCTAGAGGTGGCACAAAAACGAAATTCCGCCACTGCATATGGTGCAATTTTTTTGCCCCAGAATCACCCCGCTTTTGCCCTGATACATTTGCACTGTAGTGAAGGACCCCCCGGGGCTTTTTGTTTCTTCGCAGCGTGTGGTAGGTTCCTGAAGGGGTTTTAAAAAACAAAAAAGGTTGGATACCGGTTACCTGTAGCGTGCGATACAAAGGTGGACCTTCCCAGAGTATCTTCGCTTTGAGGTATTCGTTTTCTGTTCATTATCCATCTGAAAGACAGAAGCATTTGTTCACGGACCTTCAGCAGGTGGGAGAGAGGCATAAAAGGGTTGCAGGAAAGTACAGGAGGGAAGCATATTGCAGGGGGAGAGAAGAAGAGGTTGTACTCTGAAGCTGGACAGTGGCAGCAAATGTGAGGAAGTACTTCAAAGAAAGAGTGGCGGATCCAGGGAATAGCATCCCAGCAGAGGTGGTGGAAGGGTTATGCAGTCAGCGAATTAAACCTTGTTTGGGATAGACATAAGGTTAAATCCTAAATATGAGAGAAAGGATCATATAGTGGTTTTACAGAATATGGGCAGGCACGGGGGGGCCACTTGGTTCTTATTTGCCCTCAAATTTCTAAAGAGGATCCAATTTTTAAGAAGATCCAGTTTACAGCGTGCAAAGCTTTCCATCGGCCCAAATCTGACCCAAATCCATGTTGGAACCCTCCAGTAATTTCGAGCTGCTGACCCCGTGTCCCAATGTAAATAAAAGAGTATGCTGCACACCACAATAAAAATAAATAAATACATACAGTTTACCGGTGCTGCTGGTTCAAGGAGTACCTGTCAGAGTAATTCCAGGGCAATACTCAGGAAAAAAGGATCCAACGCTCTACGGTTTTCTAAATAAAGCCAATTTATTTGTGCCCACACAACGTTTCGACCAATAGCTCTTTCTCAAGTGACTAGGCATCCTGAGGACCCCGTGTCCCAGCCACTTGTAGGACTTACATCGGATTCGAGCCTGTTCCCCGGGCTGCTGGATCGGGTCCTCGTCAGGAATGTGGGCCTTACAGACAGCTGCCCTGGCTTGTCCCCTGCGATCTGAAGCGGGCGGATAAACTCCGAAATCACTAACCGGCTGCTGGCGGGAATTTCATGACCTGGGGGGCGAGAGCAAAGCGCCGATTACAAACCGGGAGAAAAAATAAAAAGAAACCCTTTCACCTGCATTGGTGGCCCATCTGGTGCTGAAGGTGTTAAAGCTGCAGTCAGTGAATGAGCGGTATGCTGCCTTATGATTTAGCACTGCTTAGTAAATCCAGCCCATTTTGTGCGGCTCGCAAACTCCTGCGAAAGTTCTGACAGCTTTTGTCGGTTGCTGACCGATTCTCCGCTAATAGCTTTATCCTAAATCTCTGCCCAGAATGCTCTCTGCCTGCACAATGTTCTGTGCCTGCACAATGTTCTGTGCCTGCACAATGCTCTGTACCAATGCTCTGTGCCTGCACATTGTTCTGTGCCTGCACATTGCTCTGTGCCTGCACAATGCTCTGTGCCTGCACAATGCTCTGTGCCTGCACAATGCTCTCTGCCTGTACAATGCTCTGTGCCTGCACAATGCTCTGTGCCTGCACAATGCTCTGTGCCTGCACAATGCTCTCTGCCTGCACAATGCTCTGTGCCTGCACAATGCTCTGTGCCTGCACAATGCTCTCTGCCTGCACAATGCTCTGTGCCTGCACAATGCTCTCTGCCTGCACAATGCTCTGTGCCTGCACAATGCTCTGTGCCTGCACAATGCTCTGTGCCTGCACAATGCTCTCTGCCTGCACAATGCTCTGTGCCTGCACAATGCTCTGTGCCTGCACAATGCTCTCTGCCTGCACAATGCTCTCTGCCTGCACAATGCTCTGTGCCTGCTCTGTGCCTGCAGAATGCTCCGTGCCTGCACAATGCTCCGTACCTGCACAATGCTCTGTGCACTGCAGAATGCTCTGTGCACTGCAGAATGCTCTGTGCCTGCAGAATGCTCCGGGCCTGCAGAATGCTCCGGGCCTGCACAATGCTCCGGGCCTGCAGAATGCTCTCTGCCTGCAGAATGCTCTCTGCCTGCAGAATGCTCTCTGCCTGCAGAATGCTCTCTGCCTGCAGAATGCTCTCTGCCTGCAGAATGCTCCGTGCCTGCAGAATGCTCCGTGCCTGCAGAATGCTCTGTGCCTGCAGAATGCTCTCTGTTTGATAGTAAGCAGGGTAGACTAAGATGTAATATGATTTGTGAGCTGTGAGTGTGGGATTAGACCCGTGTCACGTTATTCAAGAAACAGTCAAACATTCTATCTATTCTCAATGCCTTAAATTGGTAGTCCCACTCATCGGCCAAAAACCACCTCGTTTACAAATCAATTTATTCATTTAATTGATTTTCTTAAAAAGAAATGATCACCCTTAAAGTGAATTATTTTAATTCAGCTATGAAATAGGAATGTTTTTATTTTCAACGGGTCCCGGAAAACTCTTACGAGATGTATATTGGCCTTAATTTTGAGCGGTTTGGCCAATCATTGCATCATTGCTAATTTGATTGTAAACAATGTTATCACAACAAAAAGATTAGACCCCTCTGGCTGCCAGTTGTACGATCGATGATTTGAGCTGATCATTGGTTTCCGTTCTGCGGCGGACTGCGCTGGTCTCAGGAGAAGTATCTCCCGGCACTACGCTGCTCTGTGTGTAGTGACCTGAATTTAGTTGTCTTTCTGGATTACCTTCAAAATGGTTTATTTTTTTATTTAGACGGAAAGGAATGTTTATTATACAAACGCATTAAAAAAGGGTGAGCACAATTTGGCGTTGTATTTGGGAAGGTTCTACGCCAGGAGTGGTCAACTCCAGTCCTCAAGGGCCACCAACAGGTCAGGTTTTTTTTTTTTTTTTTTTTTTTTTTTTTTAAGGATAACAAGTGGCCGAATCAAAATGTCTGTGCCACCGATTAAGCTACCTGTGCTGAAGCAGGGATATCCGTATTACCTGGCCTGTTGGTGGCCCTTGACTGGAGTTGGCAGCCCCTGTTCTATGCTGTTTGAAGAACATATGTCATTGGGACACAAAGGACAGGCGGTCCTAAACATGAAATAAACCCGATATAAAATGTAGTGGGCAGGCTTTGTTGCAGGATAATAAAATATAATCAAGTAGGTGATCCAACTGGTCCCTTATTAGGTGTGAATTATTATTTTTTTAACTTAAACACAAGGAGAGAATTTTCAATGTGCCTTGAATTTTGTGTTTTGTGGGGTTTTCCCCCCGTTTCTTTCCCCTATACATTTTTACTCACTTTAAGAGAGCTCTTCTTGCCCTTTCTGGTGCGGTTTTTTATTTTTTAATAATAATAATAAATAATTTAAATCTGCAGCTCCGTTCAGGTATAAACGTTTAAAATATTAAAGAAGCATTCCAAGCTGGCTGGTTTTCCCATTATTTTTGTATTTGATTTTTTTAATTTTTTTTACATATGATTGAAGTTGGGGGTCCCCGGAGCTGAACCCCATTAATGTCAGCTCTGAGGACCACCCGCCAGGCAGGCACTAGATACAATTGGTGCACTGTGAGAAAGAGGGCAAAGGGGGTGTGCCAGAGCCTGTCTCAGAAGAGGAAGAAGGTGTGACTTTGTAAATGGTTGCTATAGAAACAAAAATGCTTGTTACATTAGAAAAAAAAGTCTTTACATTTTTTTTTTAAATGCTACAAGTATTTTCTCATAATACAGAACTAATTTATTAAGAAAAAAACATACGTAGGGTATTGCTTGAACTGCAGCTTTAAATATTATAAAGTTTACTCAACAGAAAAAAAAAGAAACACATAACATTACTGTTTAACAATACAGTCTTCAATCTACTGTACAATGCAGGGCCTATATTGCACTGTATGTTAGAGATTTGTGGCAACAAAATATGTGGAAGGTCCACGGATTGGCAAGGTTACTTAACCTCTTCACTCTCAAAGAGGATGTCAACGCATGCATGGACGGTAAAGTGAAACGCTCTACATAGACTGAATGCAGCTATACGGATTTCACTTACTTTTCTTATATTGTTTAATACATAATTGAAGCAGGGGGTCTCCGGAGCTAAACTGTGTTCATTTCCGCTCCGGGACCCCCTGCCTCCCGAGGTACTTGCCTCCGTACGGGGTGCCGGTATCTCTGTGTGGCCTCGGGCTTTGCGGGGCCCAAGGTGGCACGCTGGCAGCGGGCCCTCCCCTGAGAAAAAAGTGAAGGGGACTTTCCTTGAAGAGCAGCCTTCCTCCAGCAGCGTTGTGGCATCATGCAACATCATGTTGCCATGGCAATGCGTTGCGTTATGACACTGCGGCGTCATTTGACGTTGGTCACCATGGCTACACGACGCTACAGGAGGCAGCATGGAGAAGGTAAGACCCCCCCCTCTCAAAGAAACCCCCGCCCCCCCCCCCCCACACTCCTTCCTCGAGCTCCCCCCTCCAGGTTGAAGTTGAGTCCGGCGCTGACAAGAGAAGTGCGGGGCCCAAGGCGGGACAACCGTGCCCCAATGGTGGCATTTAAATGTCCCGCGTCACGTGGGCCAATAGGAAGCTGTGACATCATCCGGTGCGGCTTCCTATTGGCTTGCGTGACGGGGACATTTAAACTGAAAAGAGATACCGTCGCCCCCTACGGAGGTGAGTATCTCTGGAAGCAGGGTGTCCCAGGAGCTGAAATTAACACATTACAGCTCCGGAGACCCCCCAACTTCAATCCTGTAATAAAAATGGAACCCGTACAGCATTGCTGCTTTAAAGTCACACTTCAAAGGCCGATGAGAAGACCAGCTCCCACTCACCTTTCCCAATGGAGGTGGCTATTCCATTGATTAACTGGGTAAGTGTTTTAATTGGGTAACCTGGGACATCAGAAGCCACCACGTTGCCGCTCAACAAGTCAATGTTGCCGGCTTGCTGCCGAAACTTCTCCAGCTCCCGGGAGAGGAGATGAAACTGCTCACTCTGCGTCCGGCATTTCTCTTCCAACTCCCGAACCTTGGCCTGGAAAAATAACAAGAGATTTTAACCAAGCCTATTGCTTCTTCCATGCGTGCGTTCCAGAAAAGCAGTGGCACTGGGTTTAACCCTTTTGCTTGCAGAGTGCCAAGCAATGCAATGCCTTTCTGGTCCATAATAGTGGAGGTGGAGGAGGACGCCGATAACTACAGGCAAGAAGGAAATGTTGATCTCATAACCAACAGCATACCAACTCCATGGGGCGAGAATCCACAGGAAGGGTAACACAAATAAAATTAGAGAATAATTTGTGCATAGTTGATTTACATGTAAATAAAGCCTTAGAAGCGAGAGATACATTGATCAATTCAGAATGGGCCTTAAGGTTGTCCAGTGTTCGAGAAACTGGTTGAAAGTCAGAGATACAGTATTAATAAGACATGGAATGGGGGCTACTCTAAAAATGGAATCTGTGATAATGTATTACAAATAAATCAGTATTGGAGGCTGTTACATGGGGCCCAGATTATAATGAGATGTATCACATTCTGCATCTCTGCCCCAGCTTGCATCTTGAGGAGAGTCAGTAGGAGGAGTTGGGGGGAGTTACATGGTGCACAGATTATAATGAGATGTATCACATTCTGCGTCTCTGCCCCAGCTTGCACCTTGGGGAGAGTCAGTAGGAGGAGTTACATGGTGCACAGATTATAATGAGATGCATCACATTCTGCGTCTCTTTGCTCCATTCTTTTTCCCTTGTATTTGTCCTCTAAAATCCTCCATATCTGAAGTTGCCTAACTTTCTGTTACAAACTGATGTTACATGTGTGACAAATCTGCTCTAAAACAGAGCAGTGTCAAAAGGCACTTCTCTGGAAATTGATACATAGACGCCCTAGACTGTAAACCAGGACATTTGGTACCTTTACTGCTCCCTGCTGAGGTGACTAATGCATTGCTTTGCTTCCAAGGTACCACCCCAGAGCTGCAGCAGGGAGGACCCTACAGGAGGGCTTCGTGGAGAAGTAACGCTAAAAGCCAAGGGAATGGCAACTACAATTTAGTGCCAAGAGCTGCATCATAAACGTGGATACCCGAAACCCAAGTGCAGCACACGTCATTAATGGAACAGATCTGTCATCCACCTAAGAAGAAAGGGTTTTCCTTGCTGGTGAGCGATTACAGCAAAAGGAAGGGGCTATTGGTGCAACATTACAGACGTGTGGTAGTACTGTTTCCTGTTGTGGAGATCACATGCACATGATAAGGTGTTCTAAAGAAGAGCAGCTGGGGTGGTGAATAGTTAACCTTTCAAAGCCTTCTCAGATACATATATAGGTCTCTAGGTCTTTTTATATAGTATATATAATGAGCATGTGCCCAGGATAAAAAATAACGGTAAAAGGGGATTAAAAAAAAAATTAATACGGACAGTTTAAATAGGGTGATACCTTTTAAGATCAGATAGAACAGCGTTCAAACAACCTTTTATTATTACAGGATAATGGCTCCTTCTACAATCTACAACAAAGCACACATCTACTACTCAGCTCTTCTTAGCCCAATCCACTCTGGGGAGTGTGAGTAGGGGTAGTTACATTATAATGAGATGCCTCTCTCTTTATGGCAGTCTTTTTCTCTTATTTGCCCTCAAAAAGCCTCCACACGTTGAGTGGCGTAAATGTAAAATGCTGCATCAGATGTCAGAGTCTGCGCTTACGTACGCCACAACAATGAGAGCAGTGCATTAAAATAGGGGTGCGCAAACTGGGGGGGCGCGGTGGTTGCAGAGGCCCCACACTCTCCCCCAAGGCATTTAAATTAAATGCCAGGGGACGGCGCGAGGCCTCTGTAACTCACTTACCGGGTTCCAGAAGAATTGGTGCGACGTGTCGCCATGGCAACGTGACATCAAATGCCGCCGGCAAAAAAGGTAAGGGGGGGGAGCAGGCAGGGGGGCGCAACTCAAAGTTTGCGCTCCCCTGCGTTCAAACGCACTTTTCTCTATGTTGATACATAGATCCCTCATAGCTTAGCACCGCCTAGTAAATACTGTATGGCCCATTCAAAAGTAAATCTGGGGGTTATGACTAGCAGGGGTCAAGGTGTGATTGTGGTACGAGCATCGAGTGATCACACATTTACTTTAATGGCAATCAGAGATTTAGATCTAAAAAGAATTTCTCTGTATGTTTTTTTAAAACATTGTTCTATCCAAATATATGATCTATATAAGAGCTTAACCCAGGGGTGGGAAACTCCACTCCTCAGGGGCCACCAACAGGTCAGGTTTTCAGGATATCCCTGCTTCAGCACAGATGGCTCCATAAGTCCCTGCTTCAGCACAGAGGGCTCAATCAGTCCCTGCTTCGGCACAGGTGGCTCAATCAGTGTCTCAGTCTTCAACTGAGCCACTGATTGAGCCACCTGTGGTGAAGCAGGGATATCCTGAAAACCTGACCTGTTGGTAGCCTGGGAGGACTGGGAGTTTCCCCACCCCTGGGGTTAACCTCATCTATCCCAATGGGTCAGACGGGGAGGCTGGGCTGCGGTGACGGAAATAAAACCAGTTAATACAATAGTGGCTGCGTGGCTCGGATGAAGTAGCAGAGTAGATGGGGTTACAGTAATCCACTCGCTGCCAGAGCAAAGCAGTGATGGGAGGGAGCAGATGAATCCGACTGTAACTTGTTCATCTTCCCAAATCCCATATCCGTTTTCTGCCACCCCTAGAGCATGCTTAAGAACAGGGGTGCTCAACTCCAGTCCTCAAACACCCCCTCCCCACCCCCCCACCCCCACCCCCACCCCAACAGGTCAGGTTTTCAGGATATCCCAACTTCAGCACCGGTGGCTCAATCAGAGGCTGGGATATCCTGAAAACCTGACCTGTTGAGGAGGGGGGGCGGGTTGGGGGGGGGGGTGGGAGAGAGATTGAGGACTGGAGTTGAGCCCCCCCCCTGCTTTAGAAGAATGATTCTACAACATAGAACATGCAGGGGGTGCAAGGGAGGGGGTAATTCCAAATACCTGCATGCTGTCCAAAGTGTTCTGGGTGAAAGGCAAAGCAATAAATCCGGACAAAACACAACAACAAAAACAAAGTAAATGAAAATCAAAACAGTTTAATCCACATCTGTTCACATATAAAAAAAAAAAAGCAGCAAAAATAAAAAAACACACATTAAAAACACTTTAGTAATGCATGCACGACGCGCTGCCCTACAGCCACAGAACCACTGCGCTACACGCCACCCTAGCCATGTAACCGTATCCTGCAACACACCGCAATCTAAGAGGCTCATGTACGTTCTCACGGTGTTAACCCCTTCAGTGCTGGAGTGCAATGCGATGCACTCCTCCTCTAGCAGAGAGAGAGAGAGAGTTAAAACACGTAAACCCGTGGAGAAGTTTAAAATGCTTTGCGCATACAGAGACCGCCGCTGTCGTCGCTCTGGCTTGGATCGTTTTGCGGAGACTAGAGATTTGCTGAAGGATTCTGATGCCTTTTAATTTGAGTCCTTCACAGATAATGTTATAAGTGCATCAAGCTTTTGAAACCTCGCAGGTCTCTTCCTCGTGTGATCAATTAAGTACTCCTGTCAATCAATTAAAAAAAAAACCAGCACAACGTTCCACAAATGGACACTAAACAAATATGGCGAGTAGAACTTTGGAGTATAATGTAGAAATTCTGTTATATTATGCTACACCTATCAGTTAAGGCAGGGTTGGGCAACTCCAGTCCTCAAGGGCCACCAACAGGTCAGGTTTTCAGGATAGCCCTGCTTTAGCACTTTGGCTCAATCGAAAACTGAGCCACCTGTGCTGACGCAGGGATATCCTGAAATCCCGACCTGTTGGTGGCCCTTGAGGAACTGGAGTTGCCCGCCCCCGAGTTAAGGGGTTAAACATTATAAAGACTACAATCCTTCATTTTGGTAGATAAGGGTAGCGGAAAGCGCTGCATTTTTTGGCAGTTGTTGGAGGGGGAAAAGAACAGAGGTGATAAATAAGTGAGCTGGTATCCATCCAGCAAATAAATAATGGGCCTTATTGTGATTATTTATTAGCGTCTAAGGTTTGGGGAGGGGGGGGGGGAATAAATCATTGTTAATATATATGATAATGCTGCTGGTCTGTGAACAAAGCCAGTCCCAGGAGAGGAATGGAGCTACAAGATAACATCTTCGCTCCGAAGAGGGTCTGTGCTATGCCAATCTTTCCAGGTAAAGACATGACCAGATTACTGCTGAGCTCAAAGAGGTTAATTTACATAGCAAAGCTCCCTTGGATATATAAAGCAGCTCTCTTCTCTACATCACAAGTCTAAGTGTGGGACTAAATCACTGAGGAATCGCATGACATTTTCATTTACCCATGATTGTCTTCAGAAGAGGTCTCTGCTTTGGCATTTCCCATACAATCATTATATTATTCTGCATGTAGAAATGACGTTGTAGCTAATAATGAATGACACGTAGTGTATAGGTTGATCTTAACTGCTGCAATCCTTGATTACAAATTACCTACCTGCCATATGATATACACATTTTGTATTCTACTGTAGGTTTTCCTTAACATCCTCTGGACACACACACACACGCACACACACTATGTTATATATACACACATATGGAAGCAGGCATTACAGGACTTTAGAAAGAATGAATATAGTTTATTACAAGACGTTCAATGTTTCGGATGTCGAGGGGAGTGTTTCCCAAGACGTCTTAAAAAAGGCTCCAGTTGAGAGTCGAAGCATTGATAGTTTTGTAATAAACTATATTCATTTTTTTTTCTCACGTCCTGGCGTGCGTGCTCCCGTCGTTTCTGTATTCCAGTTCCCGGCGGTCTTCACCCTGGTGGCAAGACACTGTTTTCAGTAGAGTGCCACTATATTTATACACACATACTGTAGCTTAGATGCCCCACATGTGCAGCGAGGATTAGGGGTTATTATAAAGCTCAACCCCCGAGAATTAATAAATCTGCCCTAAGGTTCCTTACCTCTAGCAGTTGAACTGCTCCCTCATGCTCTTTCTTAGCTTCGACCTGAGCCTTTAATATATAAGGAGAAAGTTACTTTGTTGAGTTTTAAAGGGTGATACATATTGGGGGATTCACTATGACTCAACTCGGTGATAACCCACCCTGTATAGTGAGCACAAATAGCATTAACCCCTTTAGTGCTGAAGGGGTTATAAGAGTGGACAAGTTGTGCAACTCACAGTAATTCGCTATCCGTGATCATTTATTTTACATGAGTTTTTGTGTGTATATATATATATATATATATTTTTTAATACAAATCACCCAATTGATCTTGACCTTAATTAATATAATTAATAGCAGCCTCATCCTTTTAAAAAAAAAAAAAAAATTTTCTTTTACAGAATTTGAACCCGGGGAGGGGACGGGACCTCCGGAAATGAACGGCACTATTTTACCTTTTTAGTTATCAGTGTTTCTGCTCCCACATCAGGGAAAACAAAAAAGCACCCAAATTGTCTTTGGTTCTGCGGGCCATTAGGAAGCTGCCATGTCATCTTATTGGACAACACTGGCAGCCATCTTTTAATTTCCCGGAAGTATATAACATAGCATGGGGTCAGTTCCGCAGGACCCCATGATTGTGATTCTGTAAAATAAATCAAATGTTAAAAACTCAGGGGGTCTGGGTGCTGCTTTAATACACCAGTAATGGTAGTTCCCTGCTAATCGTTAATCTACCGCCTCTGCAGCACTTAAGGGGTTAAATCTGAGAACTGGTCATATTTCGTTAATAAGGACAGTCATTTTCCCCCCTGGCTCTACAGTTCAACAATCTTTTTTTTCCTACGGTATAACAATGTATCAATTCCTGGGAAGGAAACTACAAGATTAAAAATCTCTGTTCCATCCATCATGCCCCAAGCACAATAACTTCCTCCAAACAAGTCATTACTAAAAGAATGACAGAATAGCAGCTAGCAACCTCCAGTGCTCGTAGTGTAGCGGAGGGGGGCTCAACTCCAGTCCCCAAGACCACCCCCCCCCCCAACGGGTCAGGTTTTAAGGCTATCCCAACTTCAGCACAGTTGGGTCAATCAGTGGCTCAGTTGCAGCCTGAGCCACTGATTGAGCCACCTGTGCTGTTGCAGGGACTGATTGAGCCACCTGTGCTGAAGCCGAGATATCCTTAAAACCTGACCTGTTGGACAGGCTTGAGCACTGTAGTTGAGCACCCCTGGTATGGGGCAGATTTCTAGTAGCTTTATTGGTCATGGAAAAGCAGATGTATTTTTTAAATGCCTTGCTCAAAAGCATTTAATAGCCTGTCAAACCAGGGGGGGGGGGGGGCTTGGTCTTGCTCTGGATTTGAAGCTCTTTTCAAATGAATGAATACTAAAAACGAACACTTCTACCACCGCAAAACAGCTCCCCATGTCAGATCTTTTACTGCCAGTCTGTTTGCAAACTCCACATCCAACTGGCAGTAAACAAGTAATACACTCCACCCTCCATGCCTAGTTATGAATGGCTTGGAGACACGCGGTCTTGTGCTTAAGACACTGGCCTTGGAAGTGGATGACACACATTTGAGGGTCTGTGACAATGTTGACCTTGTATGATCTATGTGTAATCCGATTGTCAGCTCCTTGGGGCAGAGATCTGCAGTGCATGTTGGCTCTCCCATGTGCAGTGTTATATAGAGGTACTGCTTTGTTACCTGTGGCTATGGTGCAAGGCATGGTGTCTGCGATGACGCGCTGACCCTGATGGCATCTCTTACCTTTTGCAGGAACTCGATCTCCTGCTGCTTTGCAGTGAGGACGGCCAAGGCTTGCTCATGCTCTAATTCTAGCTGTTGCCGCCGTTCAGCGGCCTCTCGCATATGCTGTTGGGAAGGAAATGAAACAGTCACTCGGGTCACTCATCAAACATCACCATCAGCGCTGGAGAGGCCCCCAACAAACCGCATAGCAGGGCACTGGATTACTTTGCAGCTCGGAATGGGTGAACAACATCCGTGGCTGCCAGAGGCACTCCAACATGTTGAAAAGTAAATGTATCAAGGCAAAAGAGGTGCAATTCTGGAGCAAAAAGAGTGCACACAATACATCAAATTCCTCGGGCAAAGAAACATCACCGTGGGTGTACACAAGGCCGTCTTAACAGCATTATAGGCCCCCGGGCAAAGCAGTGCACTGGGCCCTGCCAACTCTCCGCTACAAGTCGTCATTTTTCTCCTTCTACCGAGTTAGCGGGAGATTTGAATGTTGAGGCGGGTGATCGGAAAATGAGTGTTAAATTCTGGTCTGTGCACAGATTAGCATGGGGCCCCTGGGCAACTGCCCAGCGTGCCCATGCGTTAAGACGGCACTGGGTGTTCATACTGTATATGACCAAACTATGGTGTCTGCTAAGTTTCTATCTTTTGTGCTGTACACCCTGTGTGGGATTTGGATTCCAATTGCAGTTCCCATACAGCTTTAGAAAGGCAATTCGGCTTGCGGTGCTATTTTTCCGGAAATTTTTAGTATTATAGTTATTATAATAATTTTAAGTATTATATCTTGGAGGGCTGGTCACAATATGTGATTTTTGTATTAGTAATGGCCAGCGGTGGAGGCGTAGGATCTGAGAATCTGTAAAAACCCCAGCGAGATGTTTTTTTGTTTTAATTAGGTTACTATTTTAAGTGAGTGTAAGTTCTATTTTTCTTTTTGACATTAATCTTTTTGCATTCAATCATTTCTTCTGATTTACAGTTTGCATCTGATCTACTCTGTGAATTCTTTGTCAAAGCAGGTTTAAATGTTATTCTCTGAAGACATCTGTAAGGGTTTTTGTGTGGGTCCGATTACACCTTTTACTGAATGAACATGGAATTCTTCATGAGTACCGTCACCGGAGTTACTACCTTCTACTGAAGGCCAACCCGGACAAAATGTAAAAAAAAAAAGATGTCTCCCTTATCTACAGCGGTGGCGCCTCACGGCATCCTCCTGCATCGCCCCCTACAACTCCCATGAACATGGCTGCGCGACATCAAATGACGCCGCGTTGCCATAACAATGGGACGCAACGTGGTGTCATGACATTACGTGGCATGACGTCATGTAGCGTCCCGTTGTCGTGGCAACGGGCATCACGTGACACTGTGAAATCGCGTCGCGTCGGCAGCCATGCTCACTGGAGTTGCAGGAGGGAGAAGTAGGAAAATGCCGGAGACGCCGCCGCACCACGCCGCCACCCGGAGATTAACAGGCTAAACCCGTAGCCCGGAGGTAAGTGCCCAAAACCTGTAGTCTCCGGGTCAAACCCGGAGTGGTGGCAACCCTGAGTCCGTCATCGATTCATTTCCGACTTTCACTGTTGAAGAAGGGACTTGCGTGGCGTGGACTCTCTCAGTACCGCTCCATTAAAAACTCGTAAACGCTGTTTCTATTGCGCTCAAAACAAGGATGGACCCTGGAGCTTTTTATTTGCTACATAATTATATCACATGTGCTCTGGGTCAAAACATTGGTACTTATTTATGGTACTGGAGTAAAAAGTAACTCGCACAAACAAGACATCTTTTACCAGAGGCTATTGTACTGCACATCAGTTCGCTCGTACAAAGTCTGAATATGGGAGGAAGACGATCGCAGAACATCAAGAGTGATTTAGGAACGGTTGGTTAATTCGCATGCAATAGGATGGGTGGCCAACTCCAGTCCTCAAGGGCCACCAACAGGTCAGGTTTACTTGATATTCTTGCTTCAGCCCAGGACTGAGCCACTGATTGAGCCACCTGTGCTGAAGCAGGGATAGCCTGAAAACCTGACCTGTTGGTGGACCTTGAGGACTAGAGTCGGCCACCCCTGCAGTAGAAGAGTGACATCTCAAATGTGCTGGTTGAAGATAACGCCGTATGCTCTATACACTTTATTTCACACGAGTATATGTTCGGTAACAAGTACACTGCAGGTTTATCCCAATGCGCAACGCGGATTTAACAGCCGCAATGTCAACATTACACGCATTGTTTTAATAACCCCATGAAGAATATTCACAATGAGGCTTCCACCAGCCGGCTTTATGCGTGCACGCTGCTTCCAAACACATGGCTCTGAAAAGAAGATGTTTCCTATTCCACGGCTGTATTGATAATTATTGGCCTAGCACAGTGAAGACAGACTGAAACACACCTTTCTCTGTGAGCCATGGAAAAGTAGAGAGGACGACACAGGAAAGCTGAGCCACAGTTTAAACAGCCGCTGATTAGAGACATCCGTGATGTGCTTAATAACCAGCTGACACGTGATATTGGTGACAGGCATTGATTAACGACACTTAAAAAACGTTGAAAAGGCGCAGATTTCATGCATGACAAACGTCCTTCCTGTCTGTGCATCAGACATCTGTTGCTTGATGTTCCACAGAATAAATGTCACCGGGTTTGACCCCTTTGTTGCCGAATTGCTCAGTCACTCAGACCGCGTTAGCGCTCGAGTTATAGGAGAGAGGTTGGCTTCCACTTTGTGGCCAGTAAAGGTGCAGTTCTGCCAAGTACCACTAATAAACTCAAATAATAAACGGATATTATTCTTACGGGGCTGTGTTTTCCAACCTCATTTTGGAAAAAGTTTATAGACGAATTATACTCAAAAACAACGGCAGGAAAAGCGTCATTAACTTTTTCTTCTTTACAGTGAAAGTGTAACGAAGTCAGTAAAAATAAGTAGTTTAACTCTGCGTTTGCACACGTAAATGTAGTAGTAACCACTATTCTTTTTTTTTACCTGTCCTGTGTCCATAAAAAAACAGCCATACAGTACCTATTTTTTATCTGGTAGAGCTCAAAACCTTCAGCTGATTAAGGCAGCTGGCAGATGGGGTGGCTGGTCTGATAATGATCAGAATTTAAAATCACTTCTATTGCGTGTGTAAATACGTACATACGAACAAGTCTAAAAATACTCCGATTTTATAGGTGCTATGATCTTTGCATAT
Source organism: Ascaphus truei (assembly GCF_040206685.1). Classification (NCBI taxonomy): domain Eukaryota; kingdom Metazoa; phylum Chordata; class Amphibia; order Anura; family Ascaphidae; genus Ascaphus; species Ascaphus truei. Next base: position 15,689,028 of record NC_134495.1, on the reverse strand, counting down.
AGCCAATTATGAAAGCTGGCCTAGCCTGAATGGGCGGCACAGCAGATGACCGGGGGGCTTAGCCTCCCCGAACCGATAATTTCCCGAGCACTCCCCCCTCCCGTATTGCCGCGCTGTTTGAACTGGCGGCGAGGGGGGAGGCGGGATGAAAGGAGGAGAGGGACTCTGGGCAGGGGAGGCCGCCCCGTCCTCTGTACACGCGCGGCTCTTGGCTGTCCGCCCCCATCCTCCATCTGGGCCGGAGGGCCAGGTGGAGCGATGGGCGGGGGGGAAGGAGGAGGAGAGGTGCCGGGACTCCTGCTCCCGTGCTCACTCCCGCGCTCACTCTTGCACTGCGCGCCCTAGCTGTCCAGCTGCGGCATGGCGGGAGGAGCCGGGCAGCAGAGGGAGGCGGGCGCGCTTATAACACTGCCAAGGGGGGAACGTGCTGAGTCACGTCCTCCCCGGAACGGGGGGCGCGCGGCCCCACCGCGGGGGGAGGCGGCCGTGGCAGGGAAAAAAGGGACAATGAACGGGTGGGGGAGCCACGTGGACCCCCCTCCCCCCGCACGCGGTGGCGCGCGGGGGGCAGCAGTAGGGGCAAAGACTAAGCTACTGATTGAGCCTTCTGTGCCGAAGCAGGGATATCCTGAAAACCTGACCTGTGCGCTTCAAAACTTCAACCCGATCTCGCAAACTGTGGATGGCTGAGGTGTTTGCAGCTCTATAGTGACTAATCATCGCGTATTTTAATAACATTTTATTATCGCAGTGTCCTTCCTGAGCAGCCGGCATGAGATGCATTTTGATTACCTCTCCAAGCCGTCACCACGGCAACCGCGCAGCGTACGCTACAAGAGATGTACCGTCAAGGAAGGACCTGCAGCTCCGAGTCTGAACTCCCAGAAACTCAATGACTTATGGATTGAGAATTAATTTCCAGCAGGAGATCAGACTCTTCTCTGTGAGAAGCAGCACTGTAACCCTTTAACTGCTGGAAGGCTTCAAATGGCAGCCCACTTACAGGACTTGTTTCAAATACATACGTGTGTGTGTGTGTGTGTGTGTGTGTGTGTATGTGTGTATGTGTGTATATATATATATATATATATATATATATATATATATATATATATATATATATATATATATATATATACACACAAAAAGATTAGGTTAATCCACATTAGAGCTACATTTCTCTTTAGTAATGCATTTCCCTTGATTACAACCTGGTCACGTCTTTCCCCGTTGTGTGATTACTCCCTTATTTGTTATAATATATATATATATATATATATATATATATATATATATATTAAATATATATATTATATATACCTGCCTAAGACATGTGAATGTGCTCACAAGTGATCTTTTTATTTGCTATATGCAATACGGTGGAGGTTTCTTGTTGCCTTTTTCACCCACCATAACTTAAAACGTGATGGTAAACCCTACAGTCTTCAAAATGCAAAGCCAGCAGTACAACCAACTTCACACTGATGATACCCATTAAGGTTGAAACATGTCCATTATACCCATTATATATATATAATGTTGCCCCCATCTTTCCCCCTCCTCCATCCTTCTCTCGGTCTCTTTCTCTCCAACATTTAGATTTCTTTCCACTTTTATTTCCCCGTGTCTCCCCCCGCCCCCCTCTCATTTTTACAATGAAAGAACCATGTATAATTTAATTCATTCACCAACTCCTATTTTCCCAACCTGGATTCCCAAGAACCATTATTAATACAATACACCTAATTACTCCCGTAGCTACTATGTCCCAGAGCCACAAAAGGGTGCTAAGCGTCAGCATCCCTTCACTCCCATACGAATGGGAGAGGATCTGGGCCAGTGTGAGTTTATAATTAGTTCACTGGTTGAAAAATAAAATAGTTTTTTATTAAACAGATGAAACAAAAGCCTGCTATTAAGATGGATTGTCAACACCAATAAACCCTTGCAGTGGCCTAGTTATGCATACTGCCCCAGAACGGATTACACATCCAGAAGGGAAAGGAAGACCTTCAACCAAGTCAAGGCTGGAAAATTCATTGCAGTGGAACTCCCCCCGCACCCTCCCCCCAATTAAAACGAAAAGCATTGCGCAGTATGACTGCAACCTCTGCACATTCAAAGAACACAAATCCAATTATTAGAATTAATGTCACCCCGCAGGCACCAAGGGACACGTTTGCGAAGCAGTGATGAGCACTGAGAGATCTTACAGCCCGTTCTTGGACTTCCGAAATGGCAATAAGCGCAATATTGGGGCTTCTCAAACCCAATTTCAATTACACTTGTGTGGGTCTATGCCGGGAAGGTTAACTCCCGTCCTCAAGGGCCACCAACAGGTCAGGTTTTAAGGAAAGCCCAGCTTCTGCGCAGGTGGCAGCTCAATCAGTCCCTGCTTCAGCACAGGTGGCTCACAGAGAAAGGTGTGTTTCAGTCTGTCTTCATTGTGCTAGGCCAATAATTATCAATACAGCCGTGGAATAGGAAACACATCTTCTTTTCAGAGCCATATTTTTGGAAGCAGCGTGCACGCATAAAGACGGCTGGTGGAAGTCACATTGTGAATCTTCTTCCTTGGGTTATTAAAACAATGTTGACATACTATTACTCTCTTTAGCAGGTGATATTGAAACTAACCCAGGCCCTCCCATTTCAGCTCTGTCCCATGCCCCTGAGAATTCCACCTTTAAATTCCAAAAAGGCCTATCTGTCGCCCATATAAACATCCGGAGCCTGCTGCCCAAACTGGATGAAATAAGGGCATGATGCCTTATGCATAAACCCAAAGCCATCGTTCTTACAGAAACATGGCTATCCCCTAAAACCCCTGATGCAAATATTGCCATTCAGGGATACTCCATTTTTAGGAGAGATAGGTCAAAGAGAGGAGGAGGGGTGTTATTTTATATCGCAGACACCTTACAATTTACACTGTTAAATTGCCCACCAAGTCCACCCTCTTTTGAAACTCTAGTTGGCAAAATCTGCCTCCCCTTTTCTAAGCCCATCTTGCTTGCTGGCATCTACCGCCCCCCTAAAGCCCCTCTACAATCCTTGACTGATATCACCCAATTTCTTGGCTCCATTTCCTCTCTCAATGAGAAGAGTGAGCTGCTAGTTCTAGGGGATTTCAACTTCCATTGGCTTGACCCTAAAAACCACAAAATCCAGATACAACTCAAGTCACTTAACCTATCACAACTCATTTCCCAACCCACACGGATAACCCTGAAATCGCATAACCATTCCTTGCTAGACTGGATTCTCTCCTCAAACCCCAGCAGAATCCAATCCTCTGGCATCCTTCCTGATATTTTCAGTGACCATGCAATAGTGTACTGTGTAAGGAAAATTAAACCGCCCCATTCAAGCCCTAAAGTTCTCCTCACTAGAACATTTAAAAACTTTAACCCACAACAGTTTCTGGATAACCTTACCAACTGCCCATGGCACAGAATCGATTTAATTCCCGACCCCGATTCTGCGCTCAACTATTTCCAATCCGAGTTCTTAAAACTCTGCGATACCCATGCTCCACTACGCAAAATAAGAGTACGGGGGGCCCACCTTCCATGGGTTACACCTGACCTTATAGCACTCTACCAGTTCAGGGATGCCTTGTGGAAAAGCTACAAAGTAACTGGCACTACCAAGGATCTCAATCACTACAGATGCATGCGGAACATGTGCACAAGGCAAACAAGGCATGCAAAAGCACAATATTACTCTGACAATCTCCACCAAAATACATCAAACCCAGCTAACTTCTGGAAGGTTATCAACAATATATTCCAGCCTCCTAACCCTCAACAACCAAGTAATATCACTAAGGGGGATATTACTCTGACAAACCCCACTGACATTGCAAATGCATTCAATGATTACTTTGTGGGGTGTGCCACTAACTTATTAGCGAAACGCAGCACAAACCCCAAACATGAATCTCATCCTGGGAGTATCCCTACAGTCCCACCCCCTCCCAACACTGCCCACAATTTTCAATTTAGCTCAGTATCTGAAGAGGAGATTACACAAGCGCTCCTCAAACTAAAACTAAGCAGCCAATGTGGACCCGACTTACTACAATCTAGGTTCCTACGACTTGGTGCCCCAGCCATTGCCAAACCAATTGCGTCCATAGTCAACTCTATCCTGTCTGCAGGCCATATCCCTAAGACCTGGAAAACTGCCAGAGTTGTCCCAATCTTCAAAAGTGGGGACAAAAACACTGTCTCAAACTACAGGCCAATCTCACTTCTCCCAATTCTATCCAAAGTCATGGAAAAATGTGTCCACTCCCAATTAAGCGATTTCTACACCAAGACAAATTTCCCTAGCCAATTCCAGTCTGGGTTTCGTCCCAAACACTCCACCGTAACTACCCTGCTAAACGTTTGCAATGAAATCCAGTGTGGAATGGAACGGGGACAACTCACTGGTGCAGTATTCCTAGATTTTGCAAAGGCTTTTGACACAGTTGATCATGTTATCCTGCTTAACAAACTCCAGAGCTCTGGAATAGGGAAACATGCTTTAAACTGGTTTCAGTCCTACCTATCAGGAAGATCCCAACATGTGTCCATCTCAGGCTCTAACTCCAACCCCCTGGATATCACCTGTGGTGTCCCGCAAGGCTCTGTTCTGGGGCCCCTACTCTTCTCAGTGTTCATTAATGATCTCCCACAGCTTGTAAGGAAGCCTCAATACATATGTATGCAGATGACACAATCCTATATGCACACAGCCATAGCCTCTCTGACCTTCAACACATACTTCAGTCTTACTTTTTGAGACTCGAAAACTGGATTTCCCAAAACAAACTGTTTTTAAACACTGACAAGACTGTAACAATGGTATTTGGGACCAAGACTAAATTTGTAAAGCTTCCAGTGACTGAGCTCCTGATTAGAACCAACGCTAACACCACCCTAACACCTGTCAGTAGTTTTAAATACCTGGGCTTATGGTTTGACTCCCACTTAACATTCGGGATGCACATTGATACCCTGACAACCAAGACCTATGCCAAACTAGGGGTACTTTACAGGAACAAATCCTCCCTAAGTCTCCTGGTCAGAAAGCGTATTGCACAGCAGATGCTAATGCCAATTATTGACTATGGAGACATAGTATATGGCTCGGCTCCTCAAACCCACCTTAGCAAACTTGACACCCTCTACAATTCAATTTGTCGTTTTGTTCTCCAATGCAACTACAACACACATCACTGCGAAATGCTCAAAGAACTAGATTGGTCATCACTAGAGTCTAGGCGCAAAGTTCACCTTTCCTGTCTCACCCTCAAATACTTTCTGGGCAAGCTACCTAGCTACCTGAACAAGCTCCTCACCCCTACCACATGCAGCACCTATCACCTGAGATCAGACTCCAAAAGACTATTCATGGTCCCAAGGCTCAACAAAGTATCCGGACGTTCCTCCTTCTCCTTCCATGCACCCCAAAGCTGGAACAACCTACCAGAGACTCTCATATCCACCACCAGCTTAAGTTCTTTCAAATCTAAGGCTGTCTCACACTTTAATCTGGTCTGTAACTGTTTCATACGCTCATAATATATATTTTCTTTAACTGTGCACGCAATGTCTTGTATATAATGTATACCTTGTTCATTTATGTAACTGTACTTGTAACCATGTATTATTTGTTTTACTCTGTGCCCAGGACATACTTGAAAACGAGAGGTAACTCTCAATGTATTACTTCCTGGTAAAATATTTTATAAATAAATAAATAAATTGCGGCTGTTAAATCAGCGTGCGGCGCATTGGGATAAACCTGCAGTGTACTTGTTAACGAACATATTCTCGTGTAAAATAAAGTGTATAGAGTATACGGCGTTATCTCCCGTTCCCCAGCACATTTGAGATGTTACTCTACTATTGCAGGGGCGGCCGACTCCAGCCCTCAAGGTCCACCAACAGGTCAGGTTTTCAGGATATCCCTGCTTCAGCACAGGTGGCTCAATCAGTGTCTCAGTCCTGTGCTGAAGCAGGGATATCCTTAAAACCTGACCTGATGGGTGGCCCTTGTGGACTGAAGTTGGCCACCCCTGGTCTATGCAATAACCACAGATATCTCCACCTGTGCCCCAGAAATGCACTGCGCTTGGCGTGCAGATGCAAATGGGATGTACTAAATCAGAACAGAATGTTTCTGCGCAATTAAGAGCGCGTCAAAATGAACCGTCAAGTTCAAGTTAGCCCTAAAAAGACTGTAAATATCGTTAGCACAGAATGAAGTTGCTATATGTCACCCCCAAAAATGGGTTCATTATATAGGGGTAACAGCAATGTATTATTTACACAGTATGGCTATTATAAATATTATTACACTCGCTATATTTACCAACACTAATTATGCATGAGAAAATAGTTTAAATTAAAAACATTATAAAATAGAGTGTAAATTAAAAACCGAATCAAGCATTCAACGTGACTCGCTGCCTCAAAAAACATTTCCAACAAACTATGCGTGAAATACTACACGTGATGGCTGTTCATCTTACTTACACAACACAAATTTGAAAGAGAGAGAGGAGAGAGAGAGGAAAGAGAGAGAGAGAGAGAGGAAAGAGAGAGAGAGAGAGAGGAAAGAGAGAGAGAGAGAGAGGAAAGAGAGAGAG